>NC_046369.1:27381003-27466811 GCF_011125445.2 Fundulus heteroclitus | reverse complement strand
TTTCCTTCCCCATGTGGGGACGTGACTACAGAGCAACACAGCATTTGTTTCATTGAAGTAATCAGATATTGAAGTAATTGGCTTTCATACACTTGAATCATGGCAGGTCACTCCTGTACAGTAGTTAGCACTATGTAACACAAACGGTTGCAATCCAACCAACTAGAGGAAGAACTTTACACCACATTAAAGTAAATTAGAGAGTAAACAATCAAAACTGAAGAAAGAGTTGCCGAAAAGGTGACATTTGGAAGAACAGGAAGACGGTTTTACAGGATTAAAAAGGCAGGAACAGAGGAAAGATTTGATATTCTTTATACTTCTTAATATAAATGTATAAGGGAGTTTGACCACTGTGGGGCGGATGAAACAATAGAACTTGTTATATTGGTATATCTGAAATATAAGTATGAAAGAGGATTTAGGCTAGAATTTGAAAAGATTCTAAAAACTTGAAGATTTGATTTGAAAAACAACAGAATAGGCACATTGTAAATGTTGATATATAAATAGGAATATAATAATTATTTTTCTAGTGTGTGTACAAACATGTTGAGATAAATTTGTTTTGATCACAAATATCTATTTTTATAAAATATTGTATTAATTATTTATATTTATTTTGATAAAATATATATATTTTTTGTTTTGATCACACATTTTGATTGAAATTACTTTTTATTTGAATGCAGAGGCAATGAAGAGGGTTAAAAAAAAAGAATGAAAATTTGAGAATTTATCATGAACCAGCATACGTTCGGACAGGTTTTCACAAGTAGGCCTATTGACTTGGAATATATAAAAGTTTGGACTGAAGATGGAAAGCCTGCCCCCCTGGTGCCCACCAAAATAAAAAAGCTTGGCTCCGGCACTGTCACCGTATATATATAAAAAAACATATTGCAACAATTAAAGTTGCACTTCTTTGAAAGAGGTCATATGGTTACATTACTTACTTGCTCCCAACTGGATTTGGTTTGTTAATAGAAGCTGTAAACAGGTGAGATCGGCCTATAATCAGCTGGAGAAGAAGGCATGTCTGTGTGGAGGTTAGTGCTGCAGCTTTCGATGAGGGCAAGTGAGACTGGGGCTGCTGTGCTGTTTATGGCTGAGGTAATGTGTATTTATACAAAGCTTAGGAGCTTCTTCAGCATACTAATGCACTAATGCTTGGTGAGTGTGCACATGTGTGAGTGGGTGTAGGCAGTCAGTGAAAGGAATGTTTATATTTTTTTCAGCCTGTACTGTCCGAAGCAAACGGAAAATGCTGGTGGAAATATGTCTGAACTATCAGTGGCCAAGTCTTTAATGTCTGTCCAAACCCCTCTCAAGCAGTAATGGGTCTGTCGTTACAGTATCAGTTCGTCATCAGGACGAGTGAATAATAAACATGGGAGTCTTGATGGATAGAGATCTAAACAGTCATACTGCAACAGTTTTTCAGTATTTAGTAACAGACTGTGCATGATGGTATTTGATATGACCCATAAGGGTGGCTGCCCAGGGTGGGATCAGAAAATGATTGTGGAGAACACCACACGCAGTTATTAGCTTACCTCCTTGTGCCTTGAAGAAGTTTTCTTTTGCTTCATTGCAGGTACAGTAAAGGGTAGTTTCCAACCCCTCATGGCTGCTGAGAATAGGAAAACTGTAACGAGCCAAATTTTTTGCTGCCCCAGGATTTAGATGATTTCCTGCATTTTCATTGGCCGGGCGTTGGCAGTAACATCATTTAGCGTGCCATTCATGAGAAGTGCCACTTGTTAAAGGACTTTGACACCTGAATGTTTTGTGGCATGGTGTTTTGTTGAATGAAGTAGTTTTTTTCGCATATATACAGTTACCCCCCAAAATATGATTTAGGTTTAAAGTGATCCTTTCACCAACCTTTTTCTTCTTGGTAAATTGTCATATATTTGTTTAGAAGTGGCCCAGTAACCCAAACTGAATTTCGTAAAGAATCTGTGTTGGAAGCTAAAGATTAAGATGATGGTAAGGAGGCATTCCAATCTCAAAGACATGGAGCTCATCAGCCAGGATAAATCTTCAAAATAGCGGTGGAAACACATAAAAGCTTGATCAGCAATTATAAGAAAGGGACTGCTGTAATGCCAAACATTTTTTTTAACAGTGATTATTGAGAAAGATACATATTATTTTACATGACATTTTTTTCATGAAAATAAGAGGAAAATGAAAAACAGTAAAAAGTAAACATATACATTGTTTTCAAAACTGAAACTATTTTTACATTCCAAATCATCTTCTCAATCAGAAACATCATTCTTGGTTGAATAAATATAACTGAAATCTTAATTTGCCAGGGGTATGAATAATTAGTGGCTCAAAACCTCTTGACTCAGAGATGTAAATTCTATGTATTGATAAATTGAATAATCCCTGATAAAGCACAAAATTATCATTCTGGTTATCATTTGGGTTCAGTGGCAAACCTTTGGAATTGAACATATTTTATAAGGATTAATGGTGAATGAATCTATCAAGGGCTGTTTTGAAGGGATGAAATGAAAACGCTCTTTCAAGGGAATGACAATGCCATAATGGGAACTTGGTCTGTTTAATCCTAAGGAGAGCTGCAAATATCCAAGTGCCATTCACTTTCAAAAAAAGATTCAAATCTCTTGGTCGAACATTGTTTTATCATTATTGCTCAACACTATTTACGTAATTTATTAAATGGTAAATGGTTATTACTTGTATAGAACTTTAACTAGTCCGATGACCCCAAAGTGCTTTACACTACAGTCAGTATTTCACACATTCACACCCTGACGGTGGTGAGCTATGTTAGTAGCCACAGTTGCCCTGGGCTTGACTGACAGAAGCGAAGCTGCCATACATTGGTGCCACTGGGACCCCTGACCACCGCCAGCGGGGAATTCTGGTGAAGTGTCTTGCCCAAGGACGCAACAACTAAAATGATACGGGCAGGGGATCGAACAGGCAACCCGCCAATGTAGACATGTAGACATAGCTCAGCAAAATCTCTTAACTTTCACTGACTGAATAGTGTGTTATTTATATCTTAAGTACACATGCATACACACACGCTTTAAGTGATCAGTATGACTGGAAAAACACTATATAGGTTCAGCCCATTTACCATTTTAAAGTACACATGCATACCATTAGGTTTCCTGTTTTCTCAAAGTGAGTGAACTACTCAATTATGCCTATTGCCTCATCATTAAAATAAGAATTTTGACTATATATACACCCTTATGTGAAACATTGGTATTTGTACCACAGTTTGAGAGCCTTGGCCTTAGACAATCTACACAATAGCCACAAACAAACGAGAGCCTTTTTTGGCTACATTTTTCATCCGTCTGGGATTCATTTGACATTAAAGCCTTTGATGGTTAATATCGTTGTGAATAATCTACTTTCAACTATATAGTTTTCTTTAACTTTTGCTAAAGGTAAAGACAGAGAAAGCATTCCTTCAGGTGTTGCTATTTAACCTGGTTTTAATGGCAAGCCAAGTGGGATCTGTAAAAGAGCTGAATTTAATTAGTATTTTTAATTTCCATTGCTTTCCTGAGCAAACACACATGCCGAAAATGAGCACCAAGTAAATTGCACCTCATAAGCACGTCTCGCGTCTGTGCTCTCAGGACTTTTTTCCTGAATGGCATGCCATATGACGCCACTTCCACTCTCTGGCAGTGCATCTCCGTGCAATCAGCAACTGTTAAAAAGTTACAAAACTGAACCAGAAGTTGAACCGGAGGGGTTGTGTGGGGGACGAGGGGGGGTGGGGGGGGAGCAGCATCTGGCAGTGGCCAAGGGCGGGTACGGAGATGGGGGCAGTCAGAGAGACAAAGTGATAACTAAGAAAAACCTACAGGGTAGTCTTCACATGCTTGCGGAAAACAAATTACATTTAACAACGGGGCGCAAAAGTATAGAAAACATTTTGCATAATTTCAATTTTAAAATGTGCCAGATCACATCATTTTAAATATACAAAATAGTCTTTTTTTTTTTTTTCAAAGATCTAAATTTACAGAGAGTGCTTCACTGTCTCTAACGAGTTGGAGAGAGACACCAGAATAGAAGTTTAAAAGAAGGAAACAAACACATGCACACCTGTTTACAGGACAGATATAACAACACTGTTGCAAAGGAGGCTTGACCCACAAGCAATAAAAGAGTAAATACCTAAATTAAGCTCTTGCTGAGTCAGAAATATGAGATAGGGATTTGAAAGAAAGAGAAAACCACCTCTTGGTTTTTGACAACTTCAGCCACTTACACTGGCTGTGTGCATCTTATCCGTGTCTACCCCGAATAGGCCCTCTCAACCCCCCCCCCCCTCCCTTTTGGACAATGATATGGGGGACCCAGATGTTATATTTCACTAACCAATGGTAAGGAGAGAGGGGCTGGATTGGTGTGCACTCCTGATGCCCCTTCTTTTAAAAAGCTCCTGTCTCCAACCCACATGAGGAGGAGACACGGCGAGACTGTGCAAGACCAGCAGCATCACCCACACCTGAGGATCTGAAGCCCCCTTCCCCCAGCTGTGAACAAGTGCTGCAGAACCAGTTGTTTGCTCATTCTCCAGCTTGTATCCATGCCAAATCCGTGATCACCCGTCGATATCTGCACAATGTTGGAATTAACTAAACTCCTGCTACTGCTGTCTTTTCTGGCCTCAGTGGCTCTGGGTCAAGGTAAGTGAAGACTGATGATTTAGGTATTTTTATATTTAAAAACCAAACTGTGGGTTGAGCTAAAGCATTTTTCACCTCCTTGTCGTGTCTGCTATGATGATGACAAACAACAACGAGTTTACAACATCTCACAAGTGTGGAGCAACTGAACGCAACTGTACAGTTTTCTGAGTTAACAGCACTCCTGTATGTCTAAAAGGATCTTATCTGACTTTTTTTCTCTGTATAATTAAAGAAAAGTGTAGGTTTAGATGTGTAATAGCTGTGGAGACCTGCTGAAAAATTTGTGAAAGCAATTGACATTCTTTCAAGAAGACAGTATTTGGCTCTGTAATTACTTTGATTGCTCTCCTCATTTGCACTTAATTGCTCGTGTGAAGACACAAGCCAGTTTTAATGGCATTATGATTAACAACATGTGGGGATAAATGAGGGAATCATGAAAACGTTCCTTGCAGTTTAGTTCTGTGGATGACAGTAAAAGACAAACAAAACAAAATAACCACCCCCCAAATCCCCCCCTCCCCCCCCCAAAAAAAAACAATTAGAGCAACAGAACAGCTGTTGAGTCGTGCTTTCTTTAAACGATCCCAAAATAAAAAAGCAGTAATTTCCGCTCTGCCCAGTTCACTTGCTCAACATAAAGCACATGTTCATGTGGGATAAGGGGTGCACTCATGCATGTTGAAAAGACATTTATGAAGAAAAGCAATCCTAAAAGTCCACCAAACTTTATCGTTACGCACATGCATGAAATGCAACCAGGGGTACATCCAGCTCCCCAAGCGGGATGATACTTGGTATTGGGTTCACAAGAACAATAAGAGATGTGATTTTAACAATATTTGTGGGAAAACAAAAAGTACTTTGTTTTTACAAATGGAGCACAGGTTTCATAAATTGTAAACCATGTTTCAAATGATGAAATCCATTTAGAAACCATATTTTGTGGTTTTTATGGTTATCATATTTTAAGGCCAAAAAGCAACGCAACTGTTCTTCATGCAACATTTTTTTTTAAAATCCTAATCTGCAACTTGAAAAGTCTGTGTTTAGTGTAGAATAATTCTGTTCGGCTTTGATCCGTCTAAACATTTTAGATTTGAACACGGGTTGATCAAATGCAGTCAAGAGTAATAAAAAAACGCCAAAAACACCCAATAGGAAGTTATAAAGCAGATTTCCTCTTCTTATTGTAAGGTGCTAATGATTAATCGTCACAGTTCTCATAAATGTACCCCCCTCTGTCTCTTTCATCATTTCTGTTTCAACTAAAGACCCAAAATGCTGCAACCCAAGCAATTTAAAAGTGGTGCAGGCTCATTCAGTGGTTTTGGTATGAAATATTGTCAGCCAGCTCAACAATGAATTTATCAGCGGACTCTCTCAGCACAACAAGTCAGATAAAGAACAAGCATTTCCTCTCTTACTTCAAAATAAAAGCCTCAAACATAAATATGGGGTTAGATATTGCGTTCACTTCTAGGTGTAATAATATAGTTTAAACTTGCTTGTCCAGGCCAAATCCCATGATGACAGTAACTAACCAACGTATGACGGACCACGTTTTGACAGAATATATTGTGGTGTTTTGATATTGTGCTTGAATACAACTAAAAATCCCATCCAGTAATTGTTCAGTGCATCCTAGTTTGTGGTCCAGCTTAAGAATCTATTAAATACAGACATACCAAATACACATGAATATATGTCTACCTAAATTTCACCTCCTCATGCACAGGAAACTCACTGCTCTTCCTGAGTGTCACTCTCCGTCCACCTTACATCTGCTTTCAATTACCCTCTTTTTTTTTTTTTTTTTCAAGTGAAGGAGCTGGCAGTTCATGATAGCGATCGAGTGTGAATAGACCTTAATAGTCTCCACATCTTGTGGGACTTTGAGGCCTCCGAGTCGTAAATGTCTGGCAGAGGGCTTATGCCATATACTGATGAGTAAATCACAAGATCAGCCGACAGAGAAAGCAGCTTTATAAATGGTTGTTCACATTGATCTTGACTGAGCAGAACACTCTGACCTTAAAACGGGCAGTAAACTTTAACGTTTTATGCCATGCTCCTTTAGCAATACATCCCACATCTTGCGAGAAGGTGGTGGATTTGGACTTATTTCAATCTCAAGTGCCGTGCAAGCAGTCCCCAAAGGTATAAACCCGGTTGCCTTGGAAACAAGGTGCAAAAATAACAAACCAAGTGGCACATTGTTTTACCTGCTGGCTTTGTATTTGCCTAAATGAGCAAATGGAAAAAAGCGAAGGGTGAAAGGGCACCGGTAGAATGACTATATTGTCCTATTTTTCCAACTTAGTCAGAGTTGCCAGCTTTGTCGGTCTTTTCTTTTTGCCGACCATTTCAGCCTCCGTTCTGTGCATTAATCCACTGCTGCAGTAATGACTGCACAGAATGTCTCCATCTGTCTATTCATCTTCATCTGCTCTCCTTTTGGTTCTGATCTGTCTCTGCTTCAGGTATTTCTCACAAATACTTTCCCCACCTTTTTTCCTTTCTTTTGCTCACTCCATCAAATTCTGGTCTTCACCTTTCTCTACTTATTCCTTCTTCTTGCTCCATCAAACACTACCCTGGCTTTGTTCTCTGTCACTCTCTCGATCCACCCTAAACCTCAAAGATTTATGACCTATTTTTTCTATTTAAAGGTGGCAGCTGCTGCTGAATGCCCACTGTATTAGAGGAGTGCTCTGGAACTACCACTCCTTCACATGAATCTTCCAGTCCTTTCTTCTCTTTGCATAACTTCAGGCAGACACTGGGGCTAGGTCTCCAGGTGCTGACCACAGTCTGTTCCAAACACAAAGCTGTCTGGCCAGATGGCTCAAATGACTGAGACAGGGATGTCGGCGGATCAAAGAAAAATAATTAAATTCCCATCAATCCCAAACCATATCATATTTTTTTTATTTTCTACCATTTCCTTTTCCCATATAAACACGTCAAAAAGCTATTTACTGCGGGACTAATCAGCTGCTCCAGTTAAGCTATTTCACCGTTTTGGCTCTGTATCTATGCAGAAGAACAGAAGTTCAAGTCTGAACCTCTTAAACAGTGTAAACAGCGGACATTTTAAACGCTTCCCAACTGTTTCAAATCAGCCCAACAATGCGGTGCTCCTTAAATCCCTAACTCTAAGAACGCATATAAAACTGATGAGATTGTTTATTTTAAAAGGCAGCAGATGTTTAGGGTCAAAACAGAGTTTCAAGGAGCATAACCGAACCAACAAAATACAAAAACTGGCTTCGAAAACAACTTTTGAGCAGACCTGGTTTTATATACATATATATATATATATATATATATATATATATATATATATATATATATATATATATATATATATATATGCAAATGGATAGCAGTGTCATGTTAGCTTCACACAGTGGCAGCTTGTTATTAAAGGGGGTGTTACGGTTTCACCCCCCCACCCTTCTAGGCCATAGACACAGTAACCTATGGAATAAAAAATAATTATCAGATATTGTCTATCATAAAATGTGTCTGACTTGATTTTTCAACATCCCCATTTCATTTTGGCCTATTTTTGTGTAGGCATACATAGGTTTAAATGGTGAGAGGCACTGGCAAATGAGTGTATATATGTTTTTTTTAATTTCTGTCTTCAATGTGACCTCATGCTGCTCTCTGATAGGTTACTTAAATATTTTCCTCTAGGTACACCTCTCTGCACCTATAGCCAATCAACACTTTTAGTTTCATTCTTCATCCAGTATCATCAATTCATGATACCTGTGAATCAGAGTCACACCTCTGGAAGCTTCGATACGAACATCACTCAGACATCTGGATACAAACAGAAGCCAACCACAAAAAACGATTTTAGCACCAACTGCAGCCTGGCAACATTATTCTTCTAGCATATAACGTCTGTTGCTTTTTCCTGAGGTGGCTTTATGTCATCAGCAACTTCTTTAAATGACTACCCATATACAGTAGAATATATATGCCATCTGACAGAAAGTCAGTGAATGCATCCTGAACAATTCCAATAGCTGGATTCAATGTCCAAAACCTTATTGTTCCTACAGTTAATTTTGAACAAGCATCTGCAACACGTGTATGAAAATATGGGGAAAAACACAACTACAACTACTTTGTGGTGTGAGAGAACCACACATTTACTGGGATAATGTAATAAGGTTTAAACTAATCTCCTTTTCTGTAATAGGCACAAAAATCTAATTGTCAGAAAAACCCGTTTTAATAAAACATAATTTTGTCGTCTACATGAGACAGTATGAAAGGTAATTCAATTTGGTTTTGTTTCTCTGGTAGGAATGTCTGGATATCAATGCGTTGTGTACGTCTTCCAGAGTGGTGGACAAGATGTAAGCGGATGTACTATAGCAGCTATGTAGTTTTAAAGTAAAGAATTAAAGTGTTACTCTACTACTTTTCTAACTTAATGTGACTTTTAGATTACCGTAACCTTTACCACACGGGAGAACTAGAGCCCCTGCCGGTACTCTTCACTCTGTGCAAGTGCATAAACAGCTTTCATATAATAGGGTAGTAGACCATTGCATGCACAGGTTAAAACAGAAATATCGTTCAGTTCAAACACAAAAGACTTGAACAAACAGATTGTCCAAGCAGGATTTTACTTTTCCTCCGGTAGCTTCAAGAGTAGCTTTGTCTTTTATCTTCTCTATCATGTGAGGATTTAAATCTCATAAACAGAATCCAGACTGCCTGGTTAGGCCTTGTCTACATCTGACACAGGCATACCTCCCTAATATGAGTGAAACCATTGTGGGTATGATTTTATAAAGATTTTCATTTTCTTTTTTCGGGAGCTTTTTCTGAAACATAATCTGGCAAACACTAAAAACTCCATTTCAACAAAATGAATGAAAGCAAAGATTCACAAAGACACTGGTGATTAATAATAGAAGATTTGCCTTTACTCAGCCAAGATCTAAACCGCTGTGATGTAGCTGGTTAAATCCAAGGCTAAAAACAACACACAGTTGTCACAACAGGCTCCATGGTTAAAGATGGATCCTCAATTGGAAGAAATTCAGCTGCTACAACTGACATTGTTTTGTGTTTGGCAGCCAGCCTTATGTAAGTATTGGAAACTGAACCGGGTTTACGCTACTGGTGATGCTGCAATGTATCTTGTTACACAGTTGATATTTTTTGAGGGTCATGGCAAGGTTGGCTATGAATGTATAGGACCCCAGAGATCTTTTCAGTGAACATAAAAAAAAACATTCTAAAATGACCAATGCTGTTGTTCTTTGGTTATCTTTCTTTTACACCAAACCAATATAGTCCACAAAAAAAGGGAAACCACATATCCCCTAAAAGTATTTACTGTTCTCCGAACATTCCTACGAAACACAGTTTTAAGGACGGTGGAAACAGAGGAGCCATTAAAAAGATTTCTCTTTCTAAATAAATGTTAAGTTTTCATGAAGCATGAATGAAAAAAGAAACAAACAACACATGCTGCACTAGTGAGGCACTACGGGGTGTAGTTTCTAAGCAGAAAAGAAGAAGAAGTTCTAATCGTACTCCCTTGGGCTTGAAAAACATGTGTTTCTTGCTTCTTGATAAGGTTAATTCACTCACATACCAGCGACCTGAAGCAGTAGCTCTCAAAAACCGCTGAACCTTTAAAATTCATTAAGTGTTAATATGTCAGTCAAAAGCATAGCAGGCCCCGTGTCTGGGCCAGTTCATATACCTGCCATAAGTGAGGTCAGCACTCCAACAAATGCCTTTCTGCCGCACCTAATCGGGGTTTCCTCTTTTAACTTTTCTAACACTATTATTCACCTTGTAAAACCAAAAGACTTGTTTGGAGTTTGGTTTTCACTGTGAAACATCTTGAAGCGATAATCAGGGGCCGAGAGCTTGGCTGTAAATTAACTTGGAGTTGGTGTGAGGGGGGAGTAGCCCTGTTATGTAACAAGAGCAGAAATGCTGCTTTAGACTTTCTTGGAAACAAGTACGCGTGCATTAGAGCTGAAAGGGTCATTAATGGCCACAGGTCTCAGTTTCAAAGCTAATGAGCTAACTGAAAAGTTGCCCGTATGTATTTGGAGCTACAGTATCTCAGAAGGAAAAAATGCATCATGCACCCAGCATTCACTTGTCAAATGTGCAAAGACAACTATAAAGTGCTGATCATTAGAAAGGATGTGTGTAGGAATGTAATAATGACTTACCAATCACTGCAGAAAAAGAAGAATGATGGGAAAACTATTTGATTCCACTCACTGAACTCAATCTGCAGGCAGAAGACACATCTGCTGAACACATCAGTTTGAAGGCATTCGATTGTGGTTCTCAAGTCGGCCCACCATATTAGAGAACCAGAGCCATATGGAAAGTTTACAATGGCTTTTTCAAAAGCCAAATGAAAAAAAAAAGAACAAGTATTGTCAGCTGACTGTCCATGCCGACCTAAAAGCGCACATTATGCAATTTATCCAGAAATGTAAATAAAAAGTTTAATGGCAGAACCAAAAGGGCTGGCATGACAATAAAGACCTGAAGCGAGCTGTAAAACCAGATGGGACAGCGATCAATACTGGTCACTGTGCTGGTCTCCCTTGGTCATAAACTCAGCAGTGGTTGCGCCTGTTACACACGCACGCATGCACACATGCACACACGCACACACAGAAAGGCATCATAAGCAACTTTCTATTTCTGCTGCACACTGAGTTTTTTTTTTAAGGGCCAAAATATAATCCAGAAAAGAAATGTCAAGCAAACAACTGACGTCATTTACAGTACATCATTAAATACATTTTGGCGGAGAAAAACTAATCATTACACATCAAAGCATGGGAGGGGGGGGGTGTCACAGGCACAGAGTACTGTATGTTTAATAAATCGAAGAGCCAGAAACAACATGTTTCATGTCGTTGCCTTTATTATAACACAACAGCGGTGAGGCATGGAAAGATGACGTAATTAAACATCATACTGAGACGTGAGAAATAGAAATAGAAATACCTTTATTGTCCCACAATGGGAAAATCTAGGCATGGCAATGAATGTAATGCTTGCTCAAAGTATGTGTGGATAAATATCAACATAAAAATCAAATATATTAAAGGAGCAATAAGTAAGGAAAGTCAGGTTGCCAAACAGTTTTTTGGGTTGTCAAAAAAGTTATGCGGGATGAGCATGGCAAATTAGAAACAAATGCACCAGCAATGATCTGATATTACCATAACATAACCTGAAGTTATGCAATGCAGATGCTTTGTCTGGTCAAGGTTCCCTTACCTTGGCATGATCAATGTCAAAGTGGATCCAACAGCAGCGGAGTCTGACTTCAGTCATAGACTGCAATTAGAACATTGAACCTTCATCGCTTGATGATCAGTTGAACTTAAGTATGAAAAAGAAAATAAGCTCCAGATGACTTAAAATGACTGGTAAAAAAAAATATGACAGACAAGAAATTGGTAAGAATCGTATTTTCCCCTTCTCTTTGCCCTATTTATTAGTTTCATTTGTTATTCCTAAGGGAAAGATGCCTCAATTATTGTGTGTTTCTGTACGGTGGAAGCCAAACAGGGACGTTGTTCTAGACTCGGTTTTTCAGGGGGATAATGGAGTAGAAGCTGCACTTACGAATCTATCTGTATTGTTATTGACAGAGTCAAGCATTATGCATATATTGGAGGACATTAACAACCATTAACAGGGTCAGACATAGTCAGGTTGCACTTATGTGTGTACATACATGTCCCCAGGCACATAATAATAATAATAATAATAATAATAATAATAATAATAATAATAATAATAATAATAATAATAATAATAATAATAATAATAATAATAAACAAAAATGTTCTTAACATTTCAGGGTTAATTCACATTTTCTTCCTTTGTGTGCAGGATTTTTAAGGACCAGGAACCCATCAGACAGGAGCAAAAGGATCTTCAATACATTTGTTGACTCACAGACAACAGGTATTCCACCAGGATCTTTATTTTCTTTATTTATGTTTTACAAAAAGACATCTCTAGCATTCTCCTGTTTATGGTTTCCTGTAAAAATATTGTTACATAATTGTTTGGATTTCACTATTTTGTAATGGTTTTGTTATCACTATTAAGAAGTGCAGCTACTAGGAGCTACTACTGTATTTGTGCCAGTCAGACATTAGATGTTTACTAATGTAAAGGTTTACATAAATCAAATTAATGAACTATTCAGAGCTCTGTTGCAAATCCAAATGGTCTTTACACGCTTCACCTGACATTCATGACTGCATTACAAGCAGACTGCATTACAAGCAGAAAAGGCCAAAAGTCAGTTCAGCACATTTTTAATGACGCTAATTTCCTGCGAAATAAGCAGCCAAAGGTTTAAAATCTGAGAAACACTTTGCTAAGTACGTTTCTTATTGGCAACATCAAACTTACAGTGAGCATAGTGTAGGAGAAAAAAAAAGGAGCAACTGTTTTTTTAGTAGGACTCCACACCGCGTGGGACTGATTGAAGTTGACGATAATTGGATAGCAACCTGCTTGTGACAATAACTCACTTCATGCCTGCATGAAATAACACAAAGCTCTTAGAGACAGGACATTTTCTCACCATTCATATTACTTTTGATCAATTCCATGTGCTGTCACATTTAAAGACTACAGATCCCTAATTTTATAAAAAGCTGTGTCCTTCTTTTTCAACAGCTCTGTTTTATTTAAAGTAATTTTTATATGCCATGAATTACTTTCTAGCGAATCCAGAAGTATGTTTATTAGGAAGTCCTTTGTATATTTAATTAATCCTTACATTTTCTTGGAACAGTTATTTAGGCTTCGCACTGTATGCCACAGAGTAGATAAATCATAATATGCACACAAAGCAAGAAAAATCATGCTTGGTTGATTTTTTTCTTTGCTGTAACATTGCTTTTTGGAAATAAATCTTGAATATTTTACCTCAAATGTGCCATATTTGTAAGAAAAATGCCTAGAACCAGAACTAAACAAGGAGAAGCAGCATTTAGTTCCCATACTCCACTTATCTGGAACAAACTTCCAGAAAACTGTAAAAGTGCCTGAGTTCCTTTAAATCAAGATTAAAACCACATTTGTTTAGGATTGCCTCAACTGTTCTAATTAAACAGTGAACTGTATTACTGAAACATCATTAGTTCACTTTGTAGTCCAACTGTTTTTACTTGTTTGCTTTTAATTTCTTTTCTCCCATGTTCTATTTTGTTTCTGCATTTTTCTCCTGCTTGCTTTTATTCAGTTTTATTTTCCTATATTTTAATTATGTAAAGCACTTTGCATTGTCTCTGGACTGAAATGTGCTATATAAATAAATTTGCCTTGCCTTTGTGGGTTGAAAAGCAGTGTTGAGTACGTAGACTCTGACCATTCAAAACTTGACAAATTCTCCCTATCAATGTGGAACAACTTTTAGTGGAGGTAGTATGATGGTGGTGCATAGCATCTAGCTCACTGGAAAAACAAGGCTAGTCATCATTGGAGGAATGAAAATAGATATCTAGATCAGATTCTACAAACAGTGGCAATCCCATATATCCTACCTTAGGGACAACACAGTATCCTCCAAGATGTCACTAGGTGCCCCCACAGAGCAGAGTTAATCAGAGAGTACCTCCAGATATTGACAGTGGAGAGGATGAAATGGCATGCAGTCCTGACCTCAACCCCACAAATCATTTATGGGGCTTAGCCATACTGTTTGTGCCACATTGACCTGCACAAGGACATTTGGTGACTTGGAACAAGTACTGGTTGACGAATGGGATGCCTTCACACTGTGGTGGGGGATCAAGCGGGTGGCCAGTATAAGAAGAGGGTACCAGGCTGTTGTGGTTGTGTATGGGTCTATCATAATCAAGTAAGCGCCCCGTTGGATACATGAATTACTTGTCACATTCCCAATATCTTGTTTCTTTAAACTTCTGTCATTCAATCCCATAAACAACACCTAATACGAATACCAGTGATGGAACAACTAGTTTGGCATTGGCAGAGAGGATCTGGCAAGGTTTTCATGGCCCAAGCTCCATACACAACTTTCCTGCTCAACCCACCAATGCATTTTTCTTACAAATGTCTTTAATGAGAAACAAACAGAACTTCCAGCAGTGTAAGACTTGCTGCTAGGAGGCATTGTTACAACTAATAAATAACTGATAAAACACAAATGTCCTTAGTTTGTGTGCTACACTTCTGTCTCTTCGTGTTTCTTAAATGTTGACGATATTTTCATCTTCATTCTTTTGTCGTTTGAAACAATTGGTTTCTATCAGTCCTCTGTGTTTGCCCCCAGGTGTGACGGAGTGGACATCTTGGTTCAACATCGACCATCCTGGTGGAAATGGGGACTACGAGCGCCTGGAAGCGATTCGTTTCTACTACAGAGAGAGAGTTTGTGCCCGGCCTACAGCTATGGAAGCCCGCACTACGGACTGGGTAGCAGCTGCAGACACCGGTGAAATAGTCCACTCCAGTTTGGAGAAGGGCTTCTGGTGCATCAACAAAGAACAACAGCACGGTCGAATCTGTTCCAACTATCATGTTCGCTTTCAGTGTCCTCCAGGTAGTCTTGATGAGAGCAGCTTGGAGCTATACAAACTGCCACATAAACACGTTATGTCACTGTGCACTGTTTGATTATATTACTGCTTGTTGTTTAATACAAACATTGATGCGTCATTTGAAATCATTAGATCCTTGTTGTGTGTGCAGTGCAGAGCTACTGGACTGACTGGAGTGAGTGGGGTCCCTGCTCAACCACAGTTTGTAATGATGTGGGAGTCCAGGTTCGGCAGAGAAAATGTGTGAGCGCTCAGCCCATGCCTCTTCTGTTCGTACCAGCGTGTATAGGACATCATGCAGAAAGGAGGGAGTGCTCCACTCCACCATGCACAGGTCAGTCAACTGAGATGCAAAATGTCCTTAGACCTGACTAAAATGACTGAACAATTAAGAGACACAAACAGTAGTTTGGGTTTTTAATAATGTCTAAAATGAGATTGTGCCATTTAACGGCGAGTTTAATCTCAACAAATTTAATGCATCATCCATCCATCCATCCATGCATCCATCCATCCATGCATCCATCCATCCATCCATCCATCCATCCATCCATCCATCCATCCATCCATCCATCCATCCATCCATCCATCCATCCATCCACTGTCTTCCGCTTATCCGAGATCGGCTCAAGGGGGCAACAGGTCAAGGAGAGAAACCCAGACATTCTTCTCCCCAGTAACATCCTCCTGCTTATTCTGGGGGACCCCAGGGCATTCCCAGGCCAGATGGGATATACAGTATCTCCAATTCTGTGTCTTTCCCGGGGGACTCCTTCCCAAAGGGAGACACATAGGAGGCGTCCTGATCAAATGCCCACCCACCTCAATTGGCTCCTTTTGATGCATAGAAGCTACAGCCATATTCTTAGCTCCCACCCTGGATAACTCCTCACCCCATCTCTAAGGCTGAGCCTGGCCACCCTTCGGAGGAAGCCCATTTCAGCCGCTTGTATCCAGGATCTTGTTCTTTCAGTCATGATCTAGACCTCATGACCATAGGAGAGGTGTGGAACATAGATAGACCGGTTAATCAAGAGCTTTGCTTTTTGGCTCAGCTCTATCTTCACGACAACAGACCAGAGTAGCAACCACATTACTGCAGATGTAGCCCCAATCCACCTGTCCACCTCCCATCCTATCTAATCATCACTTATGAACAAGACACCAAGAAACCTAAACTCCACTGGTTAAGGCAGAGACTGACCCCAACTCAAAGGGGGTAACCTTTCTTTCCCGTTCGAGGAGCATGGCCTGAGTCTTAGAAGGGCTTTAATGCAGCATATCATTGTTCACTTTACCCTTCAGTGTAAGGATTCTGATATCCAAAAATGCTTTTACATGCCGTGTGGAATATTTACAACTTTTGCCTCAAGTGATCTCTCCTGGCATTAGTACTTTATAACAAGCTACAATCATATATCCTAATAAATGTTTTCAATCAGCAAACACCACTGACTGACTAGCAAAAATACTGAAAATATTTATTGTAAATAAATTAACTAAATCCCTCCAAACCCACTGTTCTTGACTAGCCAAGTGGAGCCCCTGGGGGCCCTGGGGGAGTTGTTCAGTAACGTGTGGTGGAGGTCGCAGGACAAGGAGACGAACTTGTGTGAGGACTTCAGAGACGGTGCAGTGTGCAGGAAGACCTGCTGAGGTCCAGAAGTGTGGAAAAAGTCCATGTCAAGGTAAGCTCATATCTACAATACTTCATGCATTGACTGGTATGATATTCTCATGGTGTGATCTTATTGAGTGAAAACATTACTGTTTCATTATATCATGCACTGTGTGATAAGAGAAATTTCAAAATTTTCCCCACAATATTTTGACTTTATCATTTTGTTTCAAAAACTATTTTATAGATATTGATATTATGTTAAATGTTCAACAAATTATCTTTAAAAATGTCCAACTATATCCAGTAGTTAAAAAACATTAATTACAGTTATCTAATTAATGTATGATTTGACAAATTATATTATTGGTTTATTTAAGTTATCAGTGGGAATTCACTAACCTTCAACAGTAAATAAAATGTTTTTAGGGGTTTGGTGCAGCCAGAGGTCAAGACATTGGAGCAAAAGGCAGCCGTGGACTGGCTGATAGTAACATACCTATTAACAGTTGTCAAACCAGAGTACGCTGATAACTTTATTGCTCCTGTTGTCAATAAAAGCAGGAGAACTTCTTGTAGTGACTGCCATGACAGCCCTCCATTCAGATCAGGCACAATGATTTCACCTGTATATTTGTCCAGGAAGTAGGTTGTCTCCAAACATTTAAACTACAGTTGTTTAGTCTGGCGGTTAGTTAGGTTAGTTCGTTGTGGTGAGGTTTTTCACAGTAATAATTTTTTCCACACAGTGGACAGTTTGTAATTTTATCTCTGACATCCTCCTTCCTAAAGCCAAACCATCACCAGACCAGATGTACATCTGGCCACTAGCTCCAAACAATAAGCTGGGGCAACGGCTGCAAAACTAGTTTGCTAATGAAGTTGTCCTTCTGATGTGCGCCTAACCCTGTAAAATATGCACTGATGCAAGTTGTTTTATAGTAAAAATAAGAATTTTGATGTAGCCGTGAACATTATTTATCTTAGACCGTCACCATTGCGGTGCTAACAAATATGTGTAACATGATCTGATTGCTTTTAATCAAACTAGAAAGTCAACACACAAATGCAGTTATTCCTATTTTTGCTAAATAATATAATAGACATTATTAAATTTATAACAATGTTATCTATAGAATTTACTTAATACTTTACATTAATTTATATTTTAATGAAAAAACTGAGAATGAATAATTATACATAATTAGCTATGTTAAGTACTTATGTAACCACATTGTTATCCCATACTTCAGAGATTCTACTCATAGCCTTTCCAAATGTAGTTATAAAACTGTATTACAAGACAGCAAAGGACTCTTTAGCTTCCACACATTGTCTGTTTGTGTTTTTTGTAATTGAACATGTTTCCAGTAAAATAAATGTGTCTTTCTTGTAAGTGAGGGAAAAGTCAAGGAGCATTCTTTAAGCCAGCTGACCAGCACTATGCAGCAGCAGTTGCAGCAAGGACACTGCTGCGTTACACCACCTCCTCTAACCACCTCCTCTTAAAAAAATAACTTTAACATGTAGAAACAATATGATGGAAGATGTTGGTATTAGTTATTTTTTCAAACAGAACTTTTCAAAGCTTTCCATTCCGAGTGTTTTAAATCTTTTTCACACGTCATGTATGTCTTCATGGATTTATTTCAACAGCCAAATGCCAGCTCAAGTGCGCAGAAGGCCATCCCAGTGAGGACTGCAGCGTTTGTATGTGTGCGGGCCATGTGCTGTTCGGAGACATCCAAACTGTGACTGGAGTCCCTGTGGCAGGGGCCAGTGTGGCTCTGAGCAGCCACCCCAAAGTGATCCGCACTCTGACGGACAAGAAAGGGCAGTTCACACTCTCGGGAGTCTGCTCCTCCAGCTCGACTTTGATTACCATCAATAAAGAGAAGTTTGTACCGGTTGTCGTCTCTACTTCCAGTAACACTACAGGGATTTCCTGGCTACGGGCTGTCCTCAGATCAGCTGGTGAGTTCCAATAGATGGAGTGGATACATTTGATTAGGGATTGCTGGATGAACATTAGCAAATGTTTCCTGATGCACATTATTTTTACTGTGCAAAACATACTTTTAGACAAAAAAAGCCTGGACCTATATGTTTGTGAGCAAACCCAATAAACCTAGAACTCCCTTAACAGGTTTTTATAAGCACAGACCAATGTGAAAATAAAGTCCTTATCTAACTGACTGAGTTTATGGGCTCTGTAACTTCTGCCTCACAAAGTAGAGGAATCATATAGAGGTCTATAAGATTTCTGCTTTTATACCTTTCACAGAAAAGCCCTACATCGTGAAGCACCCAGAGGACAAAGTGCGCTATGAGGGAGGACGGGTGCTGTTGTGCTGTGCAGCTACAGGATCACCAGCTCCTGACAAATACTACTGGTAAGATGAAGACGTGTCTTGATGCAATAAATAAAGCTCAGTGGGCCTTTAACACTAAACATTGTCTTATTTCAAGAAAGATTAAATGTATTGGTTGAAGTTGTTTCGGTTTTGTAGGTTTAACAGCTAAAAACACAAGCAAATAATATGAATGTTAATACATTTTCTAAATGTAATTACTCAATAAATCTTAAATAATTTTTAAGACGTATTTACTGAGCTTGACAGTGTTGTTTGATCACAATTAGGTTTATATGTAACATAGTTTGAATCTATTTGATTGATTTGAATTAACTTTTTTTTTTTGTGAAGCACTTTAAGATTACAGGTGTTGTGAATTAATACAATTTGAAATAAATAAATATATAAATTGAAATTAATTAAAAAGAAAAGTTACAGAGCCGCCAAGCCTGTAACATGAGTCACTACAAAATGTACAAAACATGTAGGCTTTACATCCATTATAATGTTAATATGCTGACTAAAGGAAATTTCAGAAAGTGCAAAAACAGGATATTTTGCCAAAAGAAAACTAAAACTAACTTGACATATTCTTTGTCCTTTGTGTGTCTACCTTTCCAATAAAAAAATGAACCAGGTATCACAATGGGACACTGCTGGATAGGAACGTGTACAAGTATGGAGAAGACCTTGTACTGCGAGACCTAAAGCTAGAGCAGTCTGGGGAGTACTACTGCAAAACCAGCAACCCTGTAGGCAGCATCAAGTCATCCCCAGCTCACCTTACTGTGATTGGTACGTGCCCTCATGTGAAAAAAAGGTGCAAATTATTGCTGTCAGACATAAAACATTGTTTCTCCAAAATGTAACTTTTCAGGAAATAGAAAAATGGAAATGCGATTATATATTCTTGCTGTTTTTCATACTTTTCAATGGATATTCATCAATGAAACCAAAGACTGATGTGAAAGGTGCTCAGTAGAATTGATTTTCTCAAGAAAGTAAAATAAATTAAATTGGAGATACAAGATTTGTGCCCAAAAGCATCCCCCATCCATCCATCCATTTTCTGTCACGCTTGTCCCTGGACCCTATCTCCAGCTGTCAATGGGCGAGAGGCGGGGTACACCCTGGACAGGTCTGCCCAAAAGCAACAAAATGTTATTCATTGACACAGTGTTTTTTTCTTTTGTTTTTTTGCATCAAAAAGCCTATTTCTTTTACATAGCATTTCATTTTTATCAGCCGTAAAGGAAAACAATTTAACAAGATGATGGCAGGCTGCTCCTACGGATTATAACTCAGGATGGCTTCTATCCCAGTGCATTTGGCAGCGATGTCTTGAAATTTCCACAGGTTCAAGTCAAACCACTGACAGAAACCAAACAACCACAAATAATTTGACTGTAAAAAAAATAGCTGCTGCTAAAATTAAATGAACCCTTTGAGAGGAATGCCAGACTAAAATCAAGCCATCCATGAGCCATGTCCGTGCATTAAGGAGAATCACACAAAACCACAGTGTCCTACAACTCCAGGAAACACAGGAGTCACTTCATACACAGAGTGGAAACAGCAAGGGAAAATAAAAATATCAGGGCAATATAACTGTGCTGAGGGATTTGGTGTTATTATGTTCACATCGATATACAGTCATCTGAAGATGGATTCTTTATTGTATGAGATGGCTCTGGGTACGTTAAACCCCAAACTGCAGTTTCTCTCCAACATCCAGTGCCTAAAAACACTGAATATTTCTCAGTTAAACAACCCAGTGTTGTCACGTTAGAGGTGGAGAGCCACAGTGCGGTGAAAACGTATTTTCCCCTTGCATATTGTTCTTGTATTTACCTTTTACTTAAATATTTCTGAATATCAAGCACATTTTTATATCTGATAATATTAACCTGAGTAAATAGAAATAAGTGCTTTTAAAACTATGATTTAATTTATTAAGGAAGAAAACTCTACTAATACTGTATATAAAAAATAAATTGCCCCTTAAATCATTTTTAGGGAGCAAGTAAATAACTGCAACTAAACATTTGTTATAACTGGCAGTAGGACTTGCATTTTAGCTCATATATTGCCACATTAGAAGATTTTCATGTAAGAGCAGCCTGTTTAATGTCATGCCACAGTAAGTCTGAACTTTCACTATGGCAATCCAGAACCTTCATTTTGCTCTTTTAGATCCAGTCAGTGGTGGACTTACTGATCATTGTGACATGATGATCAGAAATGGTTTTTGTCTTGGAGCTTCCAATGATGCCATTTTTGGCCATTCTTTTTCATATTGTGGAACCATGAATACGGACCTTAACTGAGGCAGGCGAGGCCTGTAATGCTGTTCAGTGATCTTTGTTGTTCTCCTGGACGAGTTGTTAATGAGCTCTCAGAGTAGTTTTTGTGGGCCGGCCACATGTGAGAAGATTCACCACTGCCCCATGTTTTCGTGGATAATGGTTCTTAGAGACTCCTAAATCCTAAGAAATTGTTTTGCAACTTGTTTCAGTCTGATAGATGTCAGTATATTTGTTTCTCATTTGTCCTTGAATTTCTTTAGATGGAAGCACAATGTGTTGCTGTTTCTTATATTTTTACCTGACTTCATGTCGTCAAACCAGTTCTGTTTAAGTGAATTCTTCATTCTACAGACCAGACACTAATTAGGGCTGTATGGGATTAGTGAAACCTAATCAATGAATGCGGTAAATCCCATTTGATTTATGATTTAGCAAGAAAGCTAACTTATTTTCTTATATAGGGTCAGGTTGGTTCGGATGTCCTCTTCCTTCCAAAAATTTAATAATTATCGAAATACTGCTTTTTATTTTCTCAGGTTAACTGCCTGTTTTTGAAATTGGCTCCATGTCAAGAAACAGTCAAGTGTGACAAAAAAGAAGAAGAGAACAAACTGTAGAAAACTAAATGGGGGGAAATACTTCTTCTCAACACTGCACACAGAGCTTATGCTCCCTGATGCTTGCTAAATAAACCAAAGACTAACAAACAAATTGAGCAAATTACCTCAGGCCACAAGCAATCCTTGCAGTCCAAAAGTCATTACCAAAAGAGACTAGAATGTGAGAAGAACAACACTTTCACCTCAGAGAAGAAGTACAAATACTATACATAAACTATGTTAACTACAGTCAGAGATGGCTTAAGGCATGAGTGAATTGAGCTGCTGCATATGGCCCTAAAACCATCGAGGCACACCAATAAATACCTGAATATTAGATGTAAACGTTTTATATTTGTCTATTGACGGTAAGAATACTAATAAATTTGATTTGAAGGCTTCAGCATACATACATTAATATTCTATACGGTTAAAAATAGAAATGTAAGATTTAGAGGCATTGAAAAGTTAACTTTAAAATTAAAAACAATAATAAATGCGTTGATTATTATGATACCAGAGTTAGAATATAAAGCTACTTTGATCTCCTCTTCACAAATACAAAAAATAATCAATAATCTTTAATTGCTTTAAAGCTCAGCCAGTTTACCTTTTCACCCTCTCCCAGATTCCACCAAATCTGTGTTGAAACCCTGTTAGTGATGGTGATGTTTTTAACAGGAGGAGGGAACACCAGTCAAATTCTGCTTCCAGCCCCATACAATTTTGAGCCAGCCCTGATTACGGTTTAGAAAAGTGTAATATGATGAAAATTAGCAGAAACACAGCACTTATACAGTATAATTACTGCTCAGTCCCTGTTGTTTTGCTAAAGCCATCAGCAGTGCAGTAATTATATGTTTTCCAATTAATCTTCCATATTTGGCTGCAAATATTAATTTATTTGGAAATTGAGGGATGTCTGTCAAGAGAAGGCTTGACTGCAGAGCCAGGATATCAATCACAATAATTAAGTTTCAAGTATCTAGTTCAAAAAATATTCTTTGTTTTCACATCTGAGTTAAGTGGTCTGTAAAGACATGTTCTACTCATGATAATTATAATCTCACTGATGCTTCACTTTCTGGGTTAGACACTCAGAGATGTCGATGGCAAGTAGCAATTTTGTGTGTATATGTGTACTTTTAAATAGGTTATGTGAGTTTATTTGCTGATTAAAATACCTACTGTGAATGAAACAATGTTTCTGATTCCTGTTATTATTAAATATGACATCTAAAACATACCAATTGGTTTTATTTTACCATTTAAATATAAACTCTAATTTTAAACGGAAGTGTGTCAGAGGCTACAAAAAGATGAAACTGAAACAACTGGAGTTGTAGCATTTATTTATAAAAGAATATAACACTTGACTTGTGAGGACTAGACTTCAATATTTTGTGAAGTGTTCTTTAACAGTATACCTACAAATAAAAGAAACAACACTTATTAATGCTATGCATCATCTTATTCACAGCTAAAGAATCACCAGCATGCAACTCCTCACCTGAAATGCACCTCGTCAGATTACCAATGGACTGCGTTCAACCTGGAACTCACTCCAAGTACTACAATGCTGGTCGATGCCCTCACAACAAATGCCCGGGATCCCTCGACTTTGACATGCGCTGCAGAGATGGTGCTGGATTCTGCTGTGGTGTTCAGGAAATGGAGAGTCGAATCATTGACTGTGGTACCTATAAACTCCCTATACGAGCTGTGATACAGTGCAGTTGTCAGAAGTGCGTGCAACCCACTCTTCTGGTCCGTGGCAGGGTGGTGGCAGCTGACAATGATGAGCCTCTGCGTTTTGGGCATATTTATATCGGTAAAGATAGAGTAGGCACAACCGGATATCAGGGGGGGTTTACATTGCAAATTGCTCCAGATACACAAAGATTGGTTGTAAATTTTGTCGACCCTACTCAAACATTTATTGACACTCCAAAGGTGTTCATTTTTGACAAGAAAGGTGGCTCCATCTATCATAACGTGAAGGTCATGAGAAAGCAGACACCAGTTGATATCAATTCAAGTGAGACCAATTTTATTGACCTTGGGGAAATTAAAGGGGAAGATCCAATCGGGCAACTGGTCATTCCACCCCACTCCTTCCATAAAGACAATGGAGAAGTCTATGAGGGGACAGTGAAAGCCAGTGTCACATTCATAGATCCGAGAAACATTACAACGGCAGCAGCAACCCCTGGTGATCTCAACTTTGTGGATGAAGAGGGTGACATGCTCCCATTAAGGACCTATGGCATGTTTTCAGTTGACTTCAGAGATGACACAAGTAAGGAGGTTCTTGGAGCTGGAGCAGTCCAAGTGCTCCTTGACACGCAGCATGTTAAAATGCAAGAGCACATTCCCAAAATGAAGCTTTGGTCTTTAAACCCAGACACTGGTGTCTGGGAGGAGGAAAGTGATTTCTCCTATAGCACAACTACTGCTGGTGGTCATGGACGAAGTAAGCGCGAGGAGCGCACCTTTCTAATAGGCAACATGGAGATAAGAGAACGTAGGCTCTTCAATTTAGATGTGCCCGAAAACAGGCGCTGTTATGTTAAAGTGCGTGCCTACATGAGCGATAAGTTTCTTCCTACTGAGCAACTGGAGGGAGTTGTCATCAGTTTGATAAACTTGGAGCCCAAACCTGGTTATTCATCTAATCCCAGGGCATGGGGTCGGTTTGACAGTGTCTTAACTGGGCCCAACGGTGCCTGCCTGCCTGCTTTTTGTGATGCTATGAGGCCGGATGCTTACACCGCTTATGTGACAGCAATGCTAGGTGGGGAGGAGCTGGAGGCTGCTCCATCTTCCCCCAAGATGAATCCAAACATCATTGGAGTGTCTCAACCATATCTAGATAAATTAGACTACCAGCGTTCTGATCACGAGGACCCAGCTCTGAAGAAAACTGCATTCAGAATTAATTTGGCAAAGCCTAACCAAAACAACCTCGATGAGACCAACGGGCCGATATACCCGTACCAGAATTTGTTATCTTGTGAAAATGCTCCTTTTGATGCAAATCATTTCAGGTTTTTCAGAGTGGAAAAAGACAAGTATGAATACAACGTTGTTCCTTTTGAGGAGAATGACTTGACGACCTGGACAGGAGACTACCTCTCCTGGTGGCCTAACCCCCAGGAGTTCAGAGCATGCTTCATCAAAGTCAAGATTCACGGCCAGAAAGAAGTGATGGTCCGGTCAAGGAATCTAGGAGGAACACATCCAGAGACGAGGGGCAAACTTTATGGCATTAGAGACATTCGCAGTACTCGTGACATGCGAGAAGCTAACACCTCAGCTGCATGTCTTGAGTTCAAATGTAGTGGCATGTTATTTGATCAAGCAGAGGTGGACAGATCCCTTATATCAGTGATTCCACAAGGAAACTGCCGGAAGATTGGTATCAATGGACTTCTACAGGAGTATCTCATTAAACATCCCCCAGTTGCTCAGAACAATGAGTCGCATGCATTCACCATGTTAGCCCCTGTAGATCCATTAGGACACAACTATGGCATCTACACAGTCACAGACCAGAACCCCAGAGTTGCCAAAGAAATTGCTATTGGCCGTTGCTTTGATGGCACCTCAGATGGCTTTTCCAGAGAGATGAAGTCAGACTTTGGTGTGGCACTGACCTTTAGTTGTCCAGAGAGAAAAATAAACAGGGAAAGCCTCTTCCAGCGTCTGCAGACCAACCCGGGTCAAACACTGTCTCAGATGGCAAGAGACATGAGGGAAATGGAAGGCCTACAGGGGCAGAGATCATCAACCCAGGTTGTGGCTTTTCCTGCAGAGCAGCGGGGAAGGACCCAAAGTCGGAGAGCTAGTTCTGCAAACAGAAGGAGAGCATCCATGCGAGCACAGCAGCGCCAATAGAGGTGTCAAGGTTATCTACGTTTAATCTGACAGTAACATTGAAATGATATATGTCTTTTTTTATTCCTTGGACATGAATGGAGACTAATTTGAAGGCCCTAAATCTAGAGAGTAAAGATGGTCTCATTAAAAGTATGACTTCTTTCATTACAAAAGTGAAAAAGAAAACTAAGACTTTTGAGCAGAATCTAGCAGTATCCATGTATATAATTTGTCTTACAGTAACTTGAAGGTTTTGGTTTATTAATTTTGCTTTGTTTCAATTATAAAAGGTAAATATCACTTGACTATTCCTTACTCGGTGCCTTGTATTTATTTTATTCCTGTGTTCTAATGTTATAAATGAATATGCAATACTGATAACACACTTTGGAACAGGGCTTATATGTGGGACTTTATTTCTCAGACATCTTTTAATACTTGATTTAAAACCAGACCTCCAAAATGCTGTGGTAAACCAAAACACTTCATAATTGGGTGTTGCCAGAGAAAACCCTTCTTCCAAGATCTTTAGAAAAGCAATACAAAGTCTTAGCTGACAGACACTCGGCAGGTTTCCCACAAATTGGTAAACTGTTATACTGATGGAAGATCAGATCAAAACCATGTTGCGTTGCATGGGTAAGAATGATAATTTTAGACATACTTAATAACATTTTACCAATAGGGATCCAGCCAAATGTCCATCTCCACTTACTTAAAATGGGCAAGACCACAGTTGTCACATACATGAGCGTGAATCTCTTTAACAGCAAACTGTGCACCAGGAAAATATTTGATTGTTAAGGTCAGACAAAATGTCATATGTACTTTCAAAATCAACATACAAACTAAATATAATCTAAACAATGCATTTAGTGTATCATCACTTTCACAGCATGAGGCTTTTCCCAGGTTTGCATTGACTTTGAGTTGTTTCTGGTGTTTTTTCTAACACGTCTAACCCTTATGGGGTCGCAAGGGGTGCTGGTGCCTATCTCCAGCTGTCAATGGGCGAGAGGCAGGGTACACACTGGACAGGTCGGCTTTGAAGTTGAATTATTATTAAACTTCAGTATTGGTAAAATGCAGGCACTCTTGAGAAACATTACAACACAGTAAAGTTTGGTAGGTAAATAGAACCACTCCAACAGCATGTTTGAAAGTTCATGAACCCTTTAGAAAAGTAATATCAAATAATTGTGACAAAAGGATGGCTTAATTAAATAGGGATTTCCCAATCTGATTCCAGGTATCAGCTCGATGCCCTGATCATTTCACTTTCAAATGATCATTATCGTGAGTCGTTGCAAAAATAAATAAATAAATCAACAAACATATTGTTGGTCACTGTGCTTGTGTCAGTCGTACCCCCAGCAAAAGGCATGTCCAGTTTTTATTACAACCATGGCCTGTTTCATGCTTATGGCTAGCCAATCTGTATTCTGTGTGGGCTCATTATTTTGTACATTGAGACGGTTCTTTTCTGCATTGAATCTGAGCCTTGTTCTCAGAATGCTCAGAGATCAACATACAGCTCTAACTGTATGTTGATCTCTGAGCTGTCTAAGAGAGAAAGTTGCCTCAGTGACGTGCAGTGAAGTTCATGACTGGTGAGGCTCTGACCTTTCTGGAGTCGGATGTACAAATCTATGAACCCAAAATAGACACTGATGTAGATGTAAATTTTTAGAAGAAGAAATCTTTATTTGTCATTACAATTGTGCATTCCAATTAAATTTGTCGTCTGCATTTACCCCAACCCCTTGGCGGGCAGTGAGCAGCTTATAGCACCAGGGGAGCATTCCGCTATCTAGGGTCTTGCTCAGGGACCCATAGTGGCAGTCTGCGGGGCTCAAACCAGGTACTTGCAGCCTTTTTCAGAACACAAGCGCTCTGCTCCAACCAATTGGCCACCACTCCCCCACTTGACCATAACTGAAACATTTATTTGTTGTAAAAGCTTTTTATTATGCTTTAATTAATTGTTCTGTGTGCCATAGGGCATAGTTGTGGCTGAGCTTCTCACTGCCTCACCTTACCCTTCTCCCATGTATTTGAACAGGGAATGAGCAAATTCCGCAGTTTTAAACCTAAAAATGTTGAAATTATACTGAAACCAAATTTGTAGAAGAGTCAAGTGGACAAATTGATATCCAGTGAAAACACTCCATTAGGAGCAAAACATGACTTTACTGAAGGCTGCAGTTGTAGGAAATTACAGGAAGAGTTTATTTGTTGCTCTGCAAATAAAGATATTTCCACTGTTTATTGAGAAGGGTTCAAATAAATGTTAACATGCCATTATTTAACAAACTTTAAAGGAAAACAGATACCCTAGTAGTTTTCTAATCTGGTACTCATGTTAGTTTATTTTTAATGTTTTGAAATATGCCTCTATCATTTACTATCATAAACAAATTATTTAACATTTCAAACATTAATCTGCTTGGTATATGGATACTTTTAGGCTTAACTTGTCATTGCAATAATTTTATTAGATTTAATAAAGTAAAAAAGACTAGAACTTCAGTATCAGCCGATGCCTTTACCTATGGCCAAAAACAAAAATAATGAAATGATCCTACAATTAACAACTGACAAAACAGAGACATTGTTTATGGTGCACCACAGATGGCGAATAACAAAAATGTTTTCATGCTATGCTGTATAACTCAGTATGTCATTTCAATGTTCTATTTAGTTTTGCATCAGAGTTTCGTTTTGTTAGTAGGGCTCAAAATTCCCAATAGACCATTTGTTTATTAAAGAAACACATTGCATGACTGAAAAAAACTAATAAAACAACTAAAACAGATCTCATTCATTGGCCATGGTATAAGTTAATATAACGCAAAACATACATTTTCGGATGCTTTGAGCATCGAAGCAAATCTAACAAATATTAACTTAATGTAACTATTTGGCTTAAAGGCTAACTGAAAATACAAGCCCAGAACGTGTTTATCATTTGTAGGCCCAGGGGAGAATCTATTCAAGCTGAACTAATCTACATCCAAATCCAATGGGAGCACCATTGCCCTTGGGAAAACAGAAAGAAGATGTCAAGTAAATACAAGCTTAACGTTAATTAGAAACTAGAAGTGGCCCGAGGAAAACATTTGGCTTTTGTGAACTTGTAAACATGGTAATTTTCTGGCAACTAACACTCCACTAATACACTAAATATCCATTTGTTCTCAGTTTAGTTATTTTATTTACTTTTCAGTCCTACGTATGTTGACTGATACAGAATGGTTCAACAATGGGCTATAAAGGAGTTATCTACATTGCAACCATAATCTTTGCAGATAGTCCTTTCCAGAAAAGCCTTCATAACAGATGCAGTGACAGTCAGTGGCATCTCAGCCATGATCACCATCCTCTGTAATCACAAAAATTATTTGCAGCAACATGTTAAGACTTCCAGATGAAAATCAAAATCTCCTAGCTTGAGGTGCTGCATTCAGTCCCAGAAACAAAGATGATAATTGAATCCATGTGTAGGAAGAGATAAGTCTTCTAACGCAGTGGTGTGTCAGGTCAGCTGAGGCCACTCAACAGATGTGGTGCAAATAAAGGAAATGTCAAACTCAAGACTTCAAAATGAAGTGAAATTATCTACTGCTGGATTCAATCATCTAGTTCTGGTATTGAAAAAGGGAATGTGGTCTTTGGAGTTCGATGTCTGTCACTTAAAGAACCCTGATTTAAAAAAAATGGTTGCAGCTGAAGATTACAGCTAGGTTTTCCTTTCTGAAAATGCTTTGAAAAGAGATTTGCTTTTTCATAAGAAGTTATCAGTGAGAAAGTAAACACTGTTCTCCAGCTGGTTCTTCTGTTTTGAAAGATTTTCAAACAGGATCAAAGAATCTCTGGAATGTTTGTCTTTAATGACATGAGAACCCTTAAAATGAATACCAAGTAAAGACCCTGTCCACCCAAACATGAACAGTTTGCAAAACACACTTTCTGTTTTACACATCTCATATCTACACATCACATCCACAGCAACCTGTTGACACAGCAACTAACTTTTTTGCCATACTACTATGCTTTGTACACTTGAAACCATATCAGAAACAGAGACATTCCATGAGTTTTCTGTTTATATTGCTGGAAACATTAGGCCTGACCTTATCTCAATTAAAGTTGATCACATGCAATAAATGATTCATGACTATAGGCCTATGAAGATCTGCAAGTTCTGCACTTTAGATCATGCAAAGAATAAAACTTACTTGCCAGCAAGAAGTTCTTGAAGCAGACGAAGAAATTAATCTGTTCTTGTATGTATTGGCCTTACAAAGAAAATGTACAAGTGTCAGATGAGACCACAACTATTTATACCACTGATAAGTATACCAGTATTGGTTGAATAAAAATAATTTTAAATCCAAATTGGGTAGGGATAAAATCATTTTGGAAATTATCTTTAAAGATCCTAATATGTGAAATTTATTCCAACAAAAAAAAGACAGCAAAACAGACATGAAAGTATTTCCAAACTTCCAACGACTGAACAGGGAATTGAAGGGTTTGCTCTGCAAGTAGCATCTCAACAATCTTTAAAAGTGAACGAGGAGCTTTGCTGTGGTGGACATAAGACAGCTGCTAAATCATCTCAATCTCAATTTTTACCGACAGAATTGTGTACTTTTATGGAACTTTTATGGTTCTGGACATTTCCAGATACTACTAAATCAGTCATGTTTAGGGAATCTTTTGCCTACATCTGTGAAACTATTTTTTTTTTTGCTTTTAGTTTAACAAAATGTCTTGATTTAGTTTACACAGCAAAGCCACTTAGTCTGTGGGACATATTGTAACTTTATTTGCTTCTTTAACTTTATAACAAAACTGGGCTCCTATAAGTAAGTGTGTAGATTTTTGGATAATACAAAGATATCTATATTAAAGGAAACTGCTTTCTTTATTTGGACCTGATTAGCTGTAGTAAATGCATCTGTTGTCAAATGGTTTGCTGGTTCAATGAGGCCCACTGGTGCAGTCTCAGCAAAACAAAATAGGGTTTTGAAAAATGAATGTTGCAGCCTCTACGGGAATTATAAATTGAAAATAAATTGATTTAAAGAAAAATTACTTAGTTTCAGAATATTTAAATTGTGTTTCTTCTGTGTTGATACTGAAACTATACTTTGAGTTTAAAGCATTAATCATATGTTTGAATATAAACTTTACTACCAAGCCCGATCAAATTCAGCCAAGATCTTCTTCTGCTTTGCAGGTAGTTTTAGTGAGATCATAATTTATTTAGAAAATAACCCAGGAGCCCTTTCTTTCAAATAAGTGTTTGTTTGTTTGTTTGTGTGTGTGTGTGCATGCATGTGTCTGTGTCTGTGTTTGCCACAGTGCTTCTGTCATGACATTGAAGAAAAAAAAGCAACACACCAATGAAATCTTGACTGCACTCTGTAACGTATAACTATTGCATGGTAATGCTGACCGCTTGTTTCAGAACCAAGTTTTCATGTGTAAATTGTGTACTGTATCAAATTTAAAGCTAAACTATGAACAAGGGACTGTAAATAAATGTTATGTAAGAGAATTGACATTTTCTCTGCAGTAGTATTCTTTATTAAATGTAAATACCTTCACTCATCAAATTGGTTTGTTTAATTAATAACAGTTAATCTCCGATCACGTCGACCTACTGCTTTCTTGCAAGGCATTGCAGAGGGTCAGATTTGGTTCAGCATTATTTACAATTGATTTATAAATTAAGCAAACCGGCATTATGATAGTTCTGCAATACTCTCGATTGATGTCGCCACATCTGTTTATATTTGTTAATCGCATCCTAGAGCAAATTCTTTTTCGGTTTAAAAAGGACTATCAAAACACTATCTAGATGGATGCTTGGTGTATATAACCTTATTTTATCATGATCAAATGGTTTTTGGTCTTTTGTTCATAAGAATATTAGGCGCCTATATACCTTTAAGGCGTAGGTTGTCTCTCGTAAGAAGAAATCTCTCTGGAGAAATACACCACTGGTAAGAAGTAAAAAAAAAAGGGAGGGTTAAAACCTGAACGCAGCTGACAAAAGCCTGGACTCCAGATTCACTGTGACATCTATAAACAGAGACTGTACAGATATAACTTAGCTGTGGCTACAATATAGCTCACCACCGTCAGCATGACAATGTGTGAATGAATGGCAAGTGTGCTTGTCTGGCATACTTGCCAAAAGACAGTATTACAATAAAATTGCTAAAACCTGCTTCCATTCCATTTTGTTTACATATTCCTGGTGAAAGAAGTTGTGCTGTGTTGCTGACCAACCTATTTTCTTCTGGTTGTTTTTGGTGCAGCGTCACCACAGTGTCACCCCAGGGGAGGGGATGAACAGGTTCGTCAAAGGGTTTGGTTAGTTTGACAAAGTGCAAATCGCACCGGCTGAAAATGAACAATTTGGTACCCAGTCAAATCGAGTCTACCGGACTATCAGGTGTGAAAACGATCATAGTGTTTCCATGCAGACACAAAACATTTTAACGTCTCACCAGAGCATCTTCTTCCACAAGTTTTCTCTGTCTCCTACATGACTAGTGGCAAACTGCAAACAGATTGTATGACCTCTTTCAACAGAGGCTTTCTCCTTGTCTTTACTCCAGAGCACATACCTAACAATTGCATTATCAATACTTTACTCCACCTGAGCAGTGTATCTTTGCAGGTCCTCCAGAGGTACAATGACTTTTTGATTGCTTCTCTGAATACCTTTTCCCATGCAGATGTGTCATCTTTACAATTTCAGAAAATGTATTGAACTAAGAAATTTTCAAAGCTTTGGATATTAATTTACGGGCCAACCCTGCTTTAAACACCTGTGCATATTTATTCCGGACCTATCTGCTGTCTTTCGTGGTCCTCCTGATACTGTTTTTTTCACTAATGTTCTCCAGCAAAGATCTGAGGTCTTCACAGAACAACTATATATAAATTGAGGTTAAGTTACATACAGGTTTACTCTATTTATCGGTAAGGTGACCACTGAAGGCAGTTGGTTGCTGTCAGTTTAATTTAGAATCAGAGTTCTGATACTTATTGTACTGCATTGTGTTGACCTTTTACATGACATCCACATTAAACAAACTTAAGGTTCTGACAAAATGTGAAAAAGAAATTGCAGAGGTATAAATACTTTTGACAGGCACTGTAAAACTATATATTTTTTACAGAAATATGATCTAACTGTATGCAGTCTGAAAAGTGGCAAAAACAGAGGCACCTATAAAACATATATATTATTATATTTTACAATATATATATATATATATATATATATATATATATATATATATATATATATATATATATATATATATATATACAATCCTTAAATTATAATAATGTAAAGCATACATTTAAAGAAGTACATAGGCAATACATCACACTTTTCCAAAACTCTTACCTACAGGATGTAATTCCTAGATCTGGAGCCGTATAAATCACTCCGGCAGAACTGTGAACAAAGATTACTTTGACTTCCATAGCCATGCTGAATAGCTACATCCCCTCCACTCATTACCCTCCAGGTGATGACTTAAATCACCAAAGACTGACACCTTTGGTGCACATAACAGATATTTTTAGCCAGAAGAATAATTACTGTCATAAAGTTGCACCACAGGGAGCACAGTGGGGAGGAAAGTGGGGAGAGTATTGAGACATGGTGTCACCGACACCTTTATGACTGGGCTCTACATTTGCCAGAAAATGGAACTGAAAAAAATAATACTGAGTGATGGCTCTCATAGCTAAGAACTAAAGAACGCACAGTGGCTTCGGTGTGCGCACATGAAAAAGAATGGTTTCAATGAGTCCATGATGCATTTCAGGCCATGAACCTTCCTAGTGCACCTTACCAACCTGTCCTTCTCAAATTTATTAAGTACATCTGTGATATGCCTATGTGTCTTATCAAAGCATCAGGATATTTTTTTTTATATATTAACTAAGCATACAGAAACAGAAGGATATAACCACAATGATGTAACTTCTCACCTTTTGTTTGTGGTTTAAATCTTTTAGCTTAATGTTCTGGCTGCTCCCATCTTGTTTTTGGCATATCAGCCATAACAAGTGAACAGATCTTTTTACAAAAACTCAGTGAAAATAAAAACAAATAGCAAGAAAAAGCCGCCAGTTCAGATAAACATCTGGGGAATTTTTCATGAGGTCCTTTATCAAATAAGCGTTAGATGCAATTTAAACCACACAATTCTAAATAAAAACTTCTCGACTGTAGGTGTTGCCCCGTGCTGTGCATTAGACAAATCAAGATTAAAGTAGCTTTGCATTGGCTGAATATTTCCAACCAGGCTACCAGTCCATTCATTATAGTAAGTGAGGGTAGAATTGACAGGCAGGAGGCTTAAAGGAAGACCAAAGGTAAGATTTATGGATGGAGTTAAAGAAGACATGTAGGTAGTTGGAATGAAAGGAGATGCAAAAGATATGGGTTGGATGTCCCTCAATTTCTGGGGGTATCACCTTGTCTATTGGTTGTCCCTCCATCACTGTATACTTTTAGCATGGCTGAGAGTCTCAAGAAGCTAACTGTGTACACATTTAAAAGACGAAGAGGAAGGCCTCAATAGAAAGAAATAACATCAGAGTGGATTTGGGAGATTTTTTTTTTTCATGTGGTCTCCCTGAGGAGCAGAAGAGCAAGGTAAGACTGTCTTGCACATGAACAGTTAATCAAAGAGGGACTTGGGGAAACTGCAAGAAAAATGGCAACCATACCATTAATGCTTCACTTGCCAAGCACATCAGTTTAGGTAAAATGCCAAGTCTTGGTCAGTTTGTTTTTGCACCATCCTGTTTCCATTTAGAGATGAAGAACTGAACAGTGCTCTTTTAGATGTGTAAAGCTTGAAATTTTGTTTTACACCATAACACTTTCTTTCTGACCTCTATGCTGTGTTCTTTGGTCTTCTTGATGCTGTTTGTTCACCTGTGTTGTCTAACAAAGCTCTGAGGCTCTGGGAACAGCTACATTTGGAATGAGATTTATTGTTGTAGTGAGAATTACACACAAATATTTAGTAATTAAATCACTTGTGAAAGCAGTTGGTGGTTCTTGATTTTGAGTATCATATAAAGGAGGGTCAAATCAACAGCACAACAGACTTTTTAGAGTTTCATTTGTAAAAAACATAAAATACATGAAATTTGTGGGTGCAACATAACAAAATGTGGAACTGTCCAGAAATACTCTTGCAAATAACTTTTTGCTGCTATTCAATTTTTTGTAGAGAAAACCTGTTAGGTCCGAACTCTTCATCTTCATAGCTTGTGCTAAACCTTTCGTGGTAGCGAGAAAAACAACTTCAGGATGTCATGTCCTCTTCAAACTGTCTCCTTAATCCCGAGTCAACAGCAAAGTAGAAGCAGCTCTGAGAACAAGAGAGATAAGGCTCTGGAATGTTTTCGGGTGACTTTTGCTTGTGGAAAAAGTCTTAGAAATAGGATGAACCAGCTGTGCTGAAATAACTCAGTTTTTCTGATTTGCTGGAAACGGCCTGAGGGAGAGATGAGTTGCGTGCTTGACGTACACGTCGCCATCCACCAGCTTTACTTCATAAACTTGTTGCTGTCAGAATCAAAACAAGACACAAAGAGTCACAAGTGCAGGAAGATGATTAACAAAGTTGCGAAACAATTACATCTTACTGTGCGCAACTGATGCCATCTTCCTGTGAAAAATCAAACTACAGTGACAAAATAACATTTTCATCATATCTAATGTTTACTTCAACCAAATAGGACAGGAGAGCAAAAACAGATGTCTAACACAGTTTTATTTTTTTTTAAAAACATCTATACTTTGCACTGGTATTGCTGCTATTTTGATTAAGTACAGTTATGCAAACTTATGTCATTCCTTTTATATAGTCCAAATTCATATCAAGAGGGGTTAACTATTTTACATTGATGTATGTAATGTATCATGGCAAGAATGGATTTATACAATTCTACAAGTGAATTTCTGTCATTATTAATCACAAATTCTACAGCAACTAATATTTTTCAAATCTGTTTTGAATTATCAATAATTATCTATAGAAATACTTTGTGTATTGCTATTTCTGACATTGTGCTGCTATAGTGAGTTTGCTTTTTTGGACTGCTGTTGCAACAAAGAAAGTTTTCAGGCTGGGATTAATGAAATAAACCTGTTGTATAATATTCTATTATTACACAATGTGAGTCAAATTCATGCTTTTCACTTGCATACAAGTCAGCATATGTACAAACAATAATTTGGAGAACACATAACTAATCAGACTTTTATGGCTTCACTTACCTCTAATGATGTGCTTGACTTCCCAGTTTTGAGATCATAGCCGTAGTCATGCCAGGGGCAGAAGACCTGCAAGACTCCATCAGCCTCCTCTATGTCCCCCTCACACAGAGGACCACCTGAAGGAATAGAAAAGAAAAACAGAAAACAGCTGAAGTACTACCAAGTGTTTTTAATTTTTTTTACTGACAAATGCTCACTGATGATGATTATCCAGCTGGAGCCCAGCTGGATAATCAAGTATGGATTTCCACAGCAGGATTCCACAAAATACATTGTTTTTGAAAAGCGCACTTAAAAAAAACAAACAAAACAATGCTGTTAATTCTGCTTGGTGTGTTTGGGTTAATGACATTACAAGAGGCACAACAATCAAACCGATTTGCCTTACTATTAGAGGAGATAATAGCTTATGACAGACTTTGTTATAAACTGGTGCTCTATTGAGCTCCATTCTACTCCAATCCTGGTTCCTCTGCACAAACCACTTTCCATGTGTTTTTTGTCAAATACTCCTGAAATTCATGCTGTGCTCGAAAATACTGCTCAAACGTTTTGCTTTTGTCATGTTTTGTAGGTTGAGCTTGGCTAAACAAAAAGGAAAATTATCTTAACACTAGTGAATAAACTAAAATGCACATTCAGAACAAGAAAAAGTAAAATGCTAAACACAAAGGAATGAACCAAGACAACGCCTAACCATAGTACAGAGCATGGGAATGAACTGATAAAGAAAACCCCAAAAATTAATATGGTAAAATACTCAGGAACAATCAGAAAGCCAACACAAATGAAAACCAAGACATGAACACCAGTGGCTCATAATAGCTGTAGTCCCACAGGACGCAACTAAACACAACAGAAAGGGGGATTTGATTTAAAACACTGGGAACAAAACAAAACAATATATATATATATATATATATATATATATATATATATATATATATATATATATATATATATATATATATATATATATATATATATATAGGCTATGCTTGTACCCAAATGGTGATCAGTTCTTTATGCCTTCTGTGATGTCACCAGAGGCATATAGACCTGGAAGCTTGTTTTTGGAAAGGTCCTCTTTATGGTGGATAAATAATATTTCAAAAGAAAAAAAAAAAGAAAAAAATATTTTATGTCGTTCTATAGTTAACAAACTATAGGCAACTTACAATTTGTTTGATTTTACACGGTTGCTTTAATCTCCATAGTGAATTATTTTTATTGTGGGAAGGGTTAGGGTGACTGACGATTTCTGAGATCTAGACGGTAGGGGGCAGAATGTTTTTATTTATTTATTTATTTATCATGCACATTCAGATGAATTTGCAAAAAAAAACCCACCGCCGTATACGTTGTCACTTAGGTGCGTTCATCATACATTCTGCCACCCGCTGCTTTCCTTTAAACTAAGCAGAAATGAAATGTGTTTTTACCGGAGTGAGCACAGCGGGCGTCCATGGCAAAAAACTGCCCATTGACATAAAAGAGGCAGACATCGCTGTCGCGGCCGACAGGGGAGTACATTAGACGGCAGGGCTTCTTGGAAAGCTCCGAGGCCGGCCCTATGTGTCTCCACGAAGCGCCCATCGTGTTCCCTCCGTCATCCTCCGAGCCAGAAGCCATAAGTAACCGCGGGTTTATATGGTTTTGTAATTTGCGGGGCTACAGCCCTTTCCTTCCTCTCGGGTGCGCAAGGTTGTCTGTCCTCTCCGTGCAAATATTCCATATTTAACCACCAGACTGACTACCGCGGCGCACATCCATTAGGACCGAGCAGCTGCTGCTGGCTGTGTCCGCCGAGCTGCTGCTGTCCGGCTGCAGACAAGCTAGACACACAGACGGGCTACCGCTCTGGCTCACTTGTTATTGTTATATATATATATATATATATATATATATATATATATATATATATATATATATATATATATATATATATATATATATATATATATATATAGATGAGGATGGTTATAATATTATAGATGACTTAGAATATTATGAGTTATTTATTTAATACGTTTTTTCTAAGAAATAACCCCTGAGCTCAAGCAACTATTAGATCTGCTCTAAACCATAATTACTACGTCTGCTTCGTCAGGACTGGACCCAGACGGACACTTCCTGTTCTTTGATTGTGGATCTGTTTCAGACAACGCTGCCTTGCTACATACTGCGTGCTTTGTTGGTGGCCTGTTGAGATCAAAAACAGATTCTGACCAGATTCCAAAATCGTGTGGTAACTGCTGAACATAACTTTTTATGTTCCCTATAAATAGTTCAAAAGAATTTCTCAATTATCAGATAGAGAGATTGTACATTTCTTCCGTGACAGGCTTTGGACTGGTATTTATCCAACTTCCTTGTTCTTTTTTTGGTATATGTTTTTAGGGGTTTAGGGGGTATTTTTTGCTATTCCTATTTTTGTATTTCTATTTAAACCATTTGTGTTTAGGAAATTTTGTCTCAGTATTTTAAAGCCATTCATTTCTTTTTATTGGCAGAGGTGTATAAAGTTGGAGATACAGTACACAAAATGGTACAAAATAATTTATGCTCCTACAATAGTCTGCAGGATCTGACATGACCAAAATAATCCTGACCCTTTCTGTACCAGAGAAACAGACACAACTGAATTTTTGCAGAACATAGTAAAACATAGACACGTATGCCAAAAGAGGGATATATTAGGCATAACATAACAGATGACAAGTTAATTTAATTACACTGATTGCATATCCATCAGAAGTGGTCCATGGGAACAACACGGCCAAGGCTCATTATGATGGGGAGTAAAGGCTGGCATGTGTGGGTCGATTAAAAGGATAAACTACAGTAACTCGAATTGCACAAGACATTATTGCTGTAAATGAGGACAAAGTGTAAGAATTACATTGCAGCATGTTTTGTATTGAGCTTCATAGCTTCAGACTAGTCAAGGCACCAATTCTTGTCTACTGCAAGTGCAAACAATGGAGGATTCACAACCATTCACACCCATTCCTGAAAACAGTCCTTAATGGCTCTGGTCTCTTTCAGCAGGATAATCCCAGACAGGAAAAAGGTTTCAGGCATGGTTCGAGGAGCACAGCAACATCTTTTCAGGTTTTGAATTAGCCTCCAAATTCCCCAGATCTCAATCCAACTGAGCTTCGGTAGTATGTGCTGGACAAACAATTTTGATCCATGAGAGCTTCACCTCACAACTTGCAGGACTTGAAGGATCTGCCGCTAACATCTTGGTGCCAGACATCACAACACACCTCCAGGGGTCAAGTGGAGTTCCTGCCTGGATGGGTCAGGGTTCTGTAGGAATCAAAAGGTCCAACAGGCTTTTATGCATGTGGTTATAATTTTATGTGTCATCAGTGTATGGTTCTTTGTCTAATCCGTTGTTTTCATCACTTTACTAAACATGAAATAATGAAACTGGATGTTTCACCTCTGAGTAATGAAAGGTAGTGCCTAGACTGGGGTGATCCACAACAGAGGCAGCTTGTTCTGATCCCTGACTTTGGAAAACTGGGTCATGTAAATGTGCAGCCTGAGTGCAGAGGAGAACTACAACACTTAGATAATCCCTTACAGGCAAGGAAAAAATGTACTGAGTTTCTGTAACTTGTCAGAAGCTGGATTGCTACAAAAGTAAATAAGAAGAAAACAGAAGGCCAAAGTAAAGAAATCTGAGCTAGAAGACCAAATTTGTAATTATGTTTTTTTTCGAGGCAGACAAAGTTCCAGCTGTGAACTTTATAGAGTAGCAGTTAAAGCAGTTATACTTTGACATTGTGAGTAATGATGTTTTGATATTTCTTTTTGTCTTTGTCACCATCACAAGCTCTGAAAAATTAGTACCACTGAACATAAGAAATTACAAAGTACAAAGCTACATCTCACTGTGGTTCTAAAAACAGTAAATCAGAGGAAATATTCCAAATAAAACCAAAACAAACCAGTCGTGAAATGCCGCTGGAGATTTGTTACTTTTTTATGACAGGTAGGCTTCACTTATGCCACCTCTTCTGTGCAACCATGTTAGACTGCAAAATAACCGGAGGTGTTTATTTCAAGTTATGCTCCAGGCATTTAATGGTTGTTACTTATTAGACAGTTGTGCAAAAGGTTCATGAAATGGGTCAAAGATGATTCATTCATTCTAAAAAATTACACATTGGAGTTTCTGCTGGTTAGTGGTGGCACTGACATCTTTGCCTTACATGCTTGTTTGCGGACCATGTTGTGTATATGGACAGATTCAAATGTAATGACATCCAAATGGGATGTCGTTTAGGGTTTTCTGGAGTGTCAAAAAAATCACAGTTACAGAAATTAAAATGATGCATTGTGGAAAATCTGAATCTGCTGCCTGGAGGGAATTAATAAACAAAACTGCAGACAGTCAAAAAATAAACGGAATGATCATAGGAGCATTGCAGTGTCCATAAATTTTCCTGACTTCTCATTCCAGCACTCTGCCCACTGGACAGTATAACACTTTGCATGGGACAAAATGTGGTGTGAAGAAAACCTGGCCTAGAAAAGATATTAGACTGGAAACAGAGCCAAAACTCATCCATCATTAGCGTCGTCTTGTCCACAACCAAGCTGCTCTCAAAAGTCTCCTAACTCATCTGTAAGAGCAGTTCTCCAGCCAATGTGGTTTTCATTACCAAGGCAAATGATCTGGCCAACCTCAAGAAGCAAGTTCCTACTTGCAGTGCTTCTTGTTCTATTAAAACTTGTCATTCACAGATAAGAAGGCAAAATAATTTACACAATAAAGATTTAGCTCATACTACACGTCCATCTGGATAAATTAGAACATCATTTAAAAGTTAATTTATTTTAGAAACAAATTCAATTCAATTCAGTTTAATTTATATAGCGCCAATTGCCAGCATGTCATCTCAAGGCACTTTGCAAAGTCAAATTCAATCAAACCATCCAGACAGATTGGTCAAAAACTTTCCTATCTAAGGAAACCCAGTTGATTGCATCAAGTATTTAACAAGCAGCCTTCACTTCTCAAGGAGCGTAGAGCCACAGTGGACAGTCGGCTGCATTGTCGATGGTTTTGCAGCAATCCCTCATACCGAGCATTAATGAAGCGATGGTGAAGAGGAAAATTCCTTTAACAGGAAGAAAAACCTTCCAGCAGAACCAGGCTCAGTGTGAACGGTCATCTGCCACAACCAATAAGGTGTTTCAGAAGACAGAGCACAGACACCAAAAAAGCACAGAAGCACACATTGATCCAGGAATCCTTTCTATGTTAGAAAGGGTAATAGCAGATTACCTGCTCTAATGGATGGTGTCACAACTAACAAAATGCCAGACCAGATGTACCTCCTATGAAGAGAAAAAAAAAAACACAGAGAACATAAAGTTAAAAGTTGAAATAATAAGAAATGATGCAAAGTTGGAGAACAGTAGGAGAACTCAGCAAGTGAGAAATATATCCAAATGTCCTCCTGCAGCCTAAGCCTATAGTAGTATAACTACAGCCATAACTCAGGATAACCTAAACCACTCTATTAGCTTTTTCAAAAGGGAAAGTTTTAAGCCTCGTCTTAAAAGTAGACAGAGTGTCTGCCTCACGGCCTAAAACTAGGAGTGTGTTCCAATGGAGAGGAGTCTGATAACTAAAGGATCTGCCTACCATTCTATTTTTAGAGAATGGCAGGCAGATCACGTGGACTTTTTACGCACTTGGCTTGGTAATTAGTTGACAGATCTTCCCCTCTCTTCAAGACCTAACATTGCGGGACTTGTGATACTGGTACAAATTTACCAACAACCCTAGGCCCAAAGTGGCCTGTTATCAAGTACACCTGTATCAGGCTACTTGTACAAGTGTACTTGCACTCTTGTGCTTGAACATCTTTGTTATGGATACTCCATGCCTCACAGGGAAGTTTAAACAACAAAATACCCCTCAGGTTTAGATCGAGGAGGACATTCTCTTTGATAACACCAAAACTGCCCAAAAATGCTCGTAATAGATGCAATTTTACATCTCGCATTGTGAGCACTGTGGCAAATAAGTATGATACCCTGCTACGTTTTTGAAAAGCTTGTATCTGAAAAAAACATGGATGATGAGACAATAGATAGTGTCAGAGGGTACATAATGGAGGACTTTGAGTTTGTTTTCCTTTTGTACACATACAACCAAATCTTCAGTGAAACTGATGTTGTTTTTTTACATTGTCCAGCAGAGGGCTATGGATGTGGGCTTTTGCAAAACTAAAATTTAATCCCTCCTGATGTTTGTCAAGTAGAAAAGATCAGAAGACGCTTTTCAACTTGTTTGTTCAAAAGCAGAAAATCTCACAACAGACCCTCGAGATATGAGCCCACGAGAAATCAAATGCATGACCCCCAGGATCACTACAGAAAGCTGTACATAGCTATTGTAACAGTCTGACAGAATGGATTTCAAGGCGTTTTTCAAACTTAGAAAGTCTACAACTTCTGGAACTGGTGAATCCAGGGAAATTTTATGAAATGAAACAAGTGTTTCCAGAGTAGGCATTCCAAGGAGTAAAATCTGAACTTCAAGTTCTATATTCAAATTGTAAGGGAAGAGAGTAAAACTGTGACGTTTTGCTATTTTTGAGACATGGAATTAGATGGTGCAATGTTACAGCAGTACAAGCAGTTGTGTTTGGTTGCCACAATAGGAGCTGCATCAGCTGGTGTAGAATGCAGCTTCTCTTGGTTGACAAGAGTCAAGTCATACACACGCAACACAATACAAACTACAAGGAAATTACAGTGGTTGAAGTGCTATTTAGCAACCCCTCTAAGTCCCACACACACTATTAAGTGCCATTAATACAAATATTATTGAGTGCATGAACACTGGTGGAGTGCTACACCCGACTGCAGTTCGAAGAAAATGAGCGGTGTTGTCTCTCACTTCTCTTTCGACTCAAAATTAAATTCAAAACTATACTATAATGCTGATTCATATTTTTAATCATCTCTGGCCAAACACTGAATGAAACTCCCTGCTTCGTCATGCCTTTCAATAGAATTCAACTCTGATTAGATAGAGTAATAACATCAGTATAATTTGTTTGTTTTTTGTTTACATTTTTGTACGTGTACAACTATTGATAGAATAGTGTAAAATATTCTTGAAAAGATGCAATTTCTATGTGAAAGAGTTCAGTATGGATACTGGATACTTTATAGAAAAAAAATATGACCTGCTTCATGAGTGATGGAGTGGCGGCGCACTCTATGCTGCAGAGCTCATAAAGGCTTGATGATGTTTAAATCTGGTCACTGTAGAGGCCACATTCTTGCTCTTAACATTATTCCCTCAAACAAGTCTTTGATTTGTTTTGCAGTGTTTATGGGCACATCCTGATCCTGGAAAATGGGACCATGGGTAAGGAATGGTGTTTGTGTCCATCTGCATCTGTAAAACAGTCTCCTTCCCTGGCTAGTATTTGAGTGTGCACCACAATAATCATATCTAATGACACGAGATGGCTGCTTGCACCATTAAAGATCCACATTACTAAACAGCTGGCAGGAGTTAGTGGGGACTGAAGCCATCCTTTTGATTTTTCCAAACATAAAGCTGCCTCAGTGCAGGAATAAAAGCGGTGAAAGTCAAACTCAGCCTAAGCTTTGGTTCCAAATTAGGGAAAGCTTAAGAAAACTGTATGAAGCACGTATATTTTTCTTACTTACTTGCAACTAAATTATTCTGTGGATAAATATTATTCAGAAACAAAATAATATGGGATACAAATGTCAATTAATGAGTGTGTTTGAGACTTGAGTTGATGTGTGAGGATGACTGTCTTTTAGCCACTAAGATCGAAACACCTTTTACAAAGCAGATTTGGCCAAGGTAATAACTATAAAAATAACAATCAATTTAAAACAGGTAGATAATCATAAACCTTATACATAATGACACAATAAAACATTAAAATGAATATTGTGAACTCTTGAGAAAACCAGGAAAGTTATACCCTCACCTCATCCTTTAAGATAGTGTTGAAATACAGATATGAATGGTTGCAATTTGAGAGATTTTTTTAAGATTATTCTATCACCAACGGTGCATGATAAGAGAAGGATGTTTTACCAAAGTCTGTCAACATTTGAAAGCAGGGCCGGATTATCCAAAAGGGCCAGTGCCCAGGGGCACCAACCATGGGGGGGGGCACCACATGACACATGCTTTAAAAATATATTTTTTATAAATTGTTATATTATTTACTTGAAATTGTTGAAAGACCATGCATTATTCGTTTTGTGAACACTGATGTCACAATAATAATAAATGATAAATAAATCAAGATTTTTTTGATTTCAACATATTAAAATGAGATATTTGAATATTGCTCCCCGCTCATATACCTACATGTAGTTGTGTAAGTTAGTAAATAGTAAATTACATTACAGAAATCCCCTTGATTATGTCTGATGTTTTTGACCGGAGGACAGCACGGGTAAGGTTGGGGGGGGGGGGGGGCTTTGAGGTATAGTGCCCAGGGGCACCACATTGTCCTAATACAGGCCTGTTTGAAAGCAACCAGTTGGAGGTGGATTGAAAGAAAAGCAGGGTTGAAGACTTGGAGATGTAAAAGATTCTGTGTTGGAAAAAAAAACCTAAATCCTTTTGCACTGTTGTACCCTTTAAATTTCATCAGTTCTGGTGTCCACAGAGTAAACAATCTGTATATGAATACATGCATATTGTTGGCTTACTGATGTTTTAGTCTGTGCTTTAGAACAACCAAAAAGTGATATAGAGGTCTTTGAGGTGAGCAACAAAAATATGAAAAACAGCCAATCAGGAAGGTATTATCCACCCAGGCAGGTAGCAGAGCAGAGTCCCAGCTCAGAGCAGGCCACTTGGACAAACAACTAAATTGGTAATACAGTAACTGACACTCTTTCACTCTGTAGTTTGGCTAACAATCCAACTCCAACTGGATGGCTGCCCTCTGTTCAAACCGGCAAATCAGCAGGAAAATAGAGCAGACGGCCTATTAAAAGTAGGCCAAGTTCATAATAGTGATTTCTAGAAATCCACCGCATACCAGGTTCCACTGACCGATAGTTTTAGGCCTCTTGTTTCCATACCCGAGGTCAAGAGTGCTGTAGTAATCCAAAAACTTCTATATCCACAAAGTACTAGATTGACTAAAGATCTTCTTAAGTAGTTTCACTTATACGTATTAAAAATATACAAAATATGAAAAAAATTAGACCCACAAAAACTTAGACATTGGTCAAAGATAAACAAACAGTGACTTTACTTTCACTGCTATCTTGGATTGGACATGTGATTTCACATCCTTGGTGTTTATACCCCTTTCATGCATACCCACGAAAGAGCCCTCTTCATTTAAGTCTGACATCTGACATGGAGCAAGGTCCACATTTAAGGAATACATCTCAAATATACACTTTCTTTTCCATCCCTAACACAGAGAAACAGCAAAAACATGACACCATTCAGTAAAATGGACCTTATTCGACTGTTAAACAGCTGACATGTTAGGATGTTTCTCTCCATCCAGTTTGAAATGGAACAGCCTTGTTTAATTGTACCCATGAGCCACTGAGTCACTCTTGCAGCAAAACTCTACACCCCAATTCACCTTCACCTCTGAGGCATACATGTCTGCAGGAGAGATCAGACTATGCTGAATTCCTTCCATAGTCTCCTCATTTCTGAATATATCCAGACACAATACATCTTGTTCTTCATGGTGCTCAGCTCAGCAGATGGAGTGCTAGGGGAGGTAATGTCTGAAATGTAAGAAGTTCATCATCTGAAATCCATACATGGCACCCTCATGGCTTGCTCTGTGATGATGGTTTTAAAGTGTGCTGCATGGTCTGTGTTGGAATATGTTGACATTTATGCTGACCCGAAGAAAACACAGGGATATAGTTTCAAGAGACACCCCATGTGTGTTGTTTTCCAGAAACCTGAACAAGTTGGATTCTTTGTGCTGAAATGGGCATATTAGACATTTATTATACTGTACATGACTAAGCTTGTTGTAATAAGTGCTCTGGAGAAGTCACAACAGGGTTTTCTGTGGATTTAATGTACCTCAGAAGTGAGATAAACCAAGAGGAGTTGATGCCTCTCATCTCTAAGAAAGCCCAAATCATTGTGGCAGTTTTTGAAGACAGGAATAAAGTCAGCTACATAATTGTCAGAAAGCCAACGGAAAGGTAAGATCAGTTAACACACTTGGCTGGCCAATGATGTTGAAGTTGGTATCTGATTCTCAGCTTCCTATTTACCACTAAATTATGATAAGCCATATCATAATTTTTTTTAATCAGAAACTGTTCATCTCTAGTTGAACATTTAAATTATATAGACTGTTTAAATCTAAATTTGATCATTCCAAACTGAACAGAGATTTAAAACACAATCTAAGATTTATTAAATATTTGTCTACAAGTACAAAAAAGTCCTATTAGCGGGATTAGCAACTGCAGAAGAGATGGGTAAAACCTGAACTGAATGATTCTACTTTTCCTACAGATTGTGTTTTACGTGTGAAAATTTTTAACTAAACGAGAAACCTGGGCTCATTCAGGGGACTGTTAATGCAAGAATAACTAAGATGAAAGGCTAACAATTGTCAACTTTAAATTTTTATAAAAATATAAAAAAAGCAGTTGCTACAAAATATGAGGCCAGATTATTTTCACTACCGCAGGTAATAACTGTCAGTTGTTACATCCACTTGTTTCATTCAGAGAAATATAATTGTCCTAATTTCACTCTTTGCATGTGTTATGCCTGAAACCTATTATTAATTATAATTTGCTATTATAATTTAATAATAGATCATTCCAACTCAAATAGCTGGAGTCATTTCATAACATGGCATTACACATGTGATGCTTACGGTTGTAGAAAAAATTGTTTTAATCATAATTAACAAATGTCCTTTTAAAGAATTGAGATGAACTTTTATTATGTACTTTCAACATATGTTTCTCACCTAGAAGATGATTCAGAGATGCCAAGGATACAAAATAATTAGGGGACAATACATGCTGGTTATTGTGATATGTGTGTGTAATCCATTTTGTACTGTTTCTGATAACAATATCTGTTATTATCCCGAAATTGTCAGGTATGCAGTTTGGTGCAGTGGAAGTGTGGTATGTCTTTTATTTTTGTGTGTGTCCTGTCTGGCAATGTGGTAATAAGAATTGTTGTCTTAATGCCAAAAAGAGCCCAACAGATTTTACTTTCACAAGTGGAGCCTTACTGCTTTCGCCATAGTGCTCCGTTTGATTTATATATGCAAGAAGCTTTATTAGATTTTATGCTAGGACTATTTCATATTCAATGGACACTGAAACTGGAAGGTAAAAGAGGGAAAAAAGGAGAGAAACAGATGAGACAAAATTCTAAAAGGAAGAGCGAAGAGCGGAAAGGGAGAGAGCAATATAATGTAGGTGCTTCTACACCTACAAAGCACTTATGTAGGTGCACCTATGTAGGTGCTTATGTAGGTGCTTCTACACCTACAAAGAGAGCTATAAAAACAACAGCAAAACCAACCGATAAGGTATTACAGGTACAAACAACCAAACCCTTGATACCATCATTAAAGAATATACAGTATGATTTAATATGAAATGTATAAAGTGACAGCTAAAGATAATAATAGGGGTTTTCTGTATAGAAGTAAATCATGTACCTGAATCAAAGCACGTGTAGGTGTTTGTGAGAGTGAACTTGTATATGTAAGGTTTTTCCATAAGAAATGCTCAAAAGTGATTGTGAGGAGCCAAAGACCTCCCCCCCAGAGCACCGAGACAGACGTCAAGGGAACCAGAACCCCAGATGTTCGAAGGGACCCCCGAGCAAAAGTGCCCAAGAGGGGCCAACACATGGAAATCTGCCTCCCCCATCTGAGGGGAAGAGCAGATAAAGCCAAGAAACCCCCTACAGCCACAATGCCGAAGCCCCCGGGAGCCATGGGAACGGGTCCGTCGGCTCCGCCAGCAGCCAGCTACGCCAAAGCAGATCTTGTCATGGACCCCGGGGCATGGCAAAGTCCTACATGTGTGGCAAAGTGATGGAGCAGGCAGAAGGAGGTGCCTGGGGATGGGGAGGAATGATTAGGGAGCAACATGCCCTCCCAGGAAGCCAGCTCCCCTGCTGACTCCAATAGGCACCCCCATCCTCCGAGAACCCACCCGGAGAGGGAGGCTCCACTAGCCGGACCCCCATATTCCGCGGGCCAAAGATAGGCGGCAGGTCCAAAACCAACACCACCAACCCCCAATACACCTGCCAACCCCCAAGACCATTGCCAGCAGCCACTGGAGGCCTCCCTGCGGCCCCCAAGCCCCGCCTAGGCGTGGGCCACAGACCCTGGCACCAGACCCACTAGAAACTCCACTCCAGGCACCCCCAAATCAGCCACCACGCCCTACAGGTGAAACCAGTGTGATCAGGATGTATTATGAGAGGAGTGACATTATCTAATAATTTTGCAAGAGCTTTACAGATTATTTTAATATCAGCATTAATAAGGGATATGGGATGATAACTGGTAGCAAACAAAGGATCTTTGCCTGGCTTAAGCAGGAGACTAATGGTAGCAGAATTATTATTAGCCGATAATCTGCCAATTTCCTGGGTTTCCTGCGACATTTTGTGGAATGTTGGTGCCAGAATATTCCAGAATTCTTTATAAAATTTTGCTGGAAATCCATCTGGACCAGGAGCGTTTTTATTGGGCATGCGTTTGAGAGCTTCCTGAATTCTATCTATCTATCTGAATATACCTAGCAGTATACAATCCAGTATAGGGTGAAAAGAAAAATTCAAAATTGTCACTGGCAAGAAAAATGTACAAACAACAGGAATACCCAAAAATGTGATAATTTAGGTGATTGGTCTTAAAACACTACTATTATTTTGTTTAAACAATATTTGAGTTCTTATTAGTATTTACTTTACCCACTGACATTTGCGCTCATCAATTTGACTAGCTGTGGATTTTAATTCTATCTAATTCTCTTGGAGTAGAAGTGAACTTTTTGCCTCCGACACAACACATAATCTATGGAAAACAATGAACAATTGCTAAGGTCATAAGAGAAAGAGCTAGAAAATGTAGTGAAACTGCACATGATTTCAACAAGGGATGAAAGTGCTCATAGATCATCTCTCAGTTCCACAGAGAGAAAAGTAGACAGAGTACACACAAGTCTGAGGCCCACTTATAAAACTCATGCATGTCATCTATAAAACCTACCTTAGTGCCTCAAGCAGACACTCCACCACACAGCAGACTTTGTTCTCCTTACAGCCATGTAATTTCATCACCCTCCTGATCAGTTTACAGATGTCTACACTCCCAGTAGCTTTCACATCAATATATTATTCATAACCAGTTGGAGGAACACAAAAAGTCTGGATATTTAGTTTGGGATTTACAAGGTTAACTTCATGGTCTGTGAGTCATCTGACTATTCTCCAATTTGACCAGCGATCTACTTGCCATGAAATACAAATAGCACAGTCAATGCCGATGGAAATATCTCACTTACAATACAACATGTCAAAAACCCATTTGAAATAGAAGGAAAGAACAGGCCTCATGAGGGAGAGAACAAGAAAAATGCTATTGTTGAAATTTTTGGTTTCAAATTGGCCCATAGAGGCGTGTTAGGTATGCTTCATTTCATTGCCATCAGCAGGTTTTGCCTTCTGTTTGCTGGATTCAAGAATAAGTGTTCCTCTAAAGAGTATTTCAAGCATCAATGAGCTCTGAGTGTCCCATAATGAGAATCTTATAGGGTCGTGATTTATTACCTGGTCCCCCCAAAGGAGAGGAAACTTTTAACAAAAGACATTTAGCAACAAAATAGATTCCAGACTTGATAACAGAGGCAGTGGCTTTTGTACAAAGTAAACAAATTAATTTAATCACAGACAGATTAAAAACTGACCAAATAGTAATAATTACTTCTGAGGCTGTGCACTGTTTTGTTGTTGCTTTAGAGATTTTAGGTATTGTTTCGTATAAATTCTCAGTATTATTATCCTTTTAACTTTAACAGATATAACAGGTTCCCCAGTTTCCACCTTAGAGGCTAGTTTAGTGACTTGTAGACATATGAAAGTTTGCTAAAACAACATTAGACCCAGCTTGTCTGCCAGACTAAGTGAGTATTAGCTATCCCCAATGCAAGTTTTAAAAAGGATTCTAAGCTTTATATAAAATCTGATGAACACTAAAAGTGAAAGATGCAATGTGTTCTAGTCTACAGCTACCAACCACATCATAACATTCAGTTAACATTGTCCCCCGCTAGGTTTCTCTCACTCATTCATAGAGTCCACATGACTCACATGGCAAAGGGATTATTTTGTAAAGGGGTACCATGTGTCTGGGAAAGTGAGCATCAGGACTCAAAAGAGTTCAATTCAGCATGGTATCTGTTTTCACAATATCATCAGGGAGACTTACGCAATGTTTTTACAAATGGTAATACACTGGAACTGGAAAACATTATTTTCATGTTAAATATGATTCCATCTGCTCCAGACTCCTAACGTCCTTTGAATATAATTTTTGTTCAGTTGCTACAACAGTATAATCTGAACATTGTAAAATCACCCCTGGATGAATCACCCCTTCTTGGTCTTTGTATTACCCCTTAGCGTCAGATTATCATGCTCTAGTCACCATTTAATGTTGTATTTTGTTAGTGGTATTCACTGTCAGGCCTCAAGCCTGTCTTTAAGCCTTTAGCTGTTTCTCTTGTTTGTTTCACAACTAAACTATATGATTTAATGAGACTTACTATGGCAGTCATCAGAGAACTTCTCAAAGTGGCAGCTGAGACACTAATAATAATCAGATAAAAAAAAAAAATTCTGTTAAACAGAGAAAAATACATTAGTCAATTTACCCAGTGAAGTTAGATAATATGTAGTATGCATGATTGTACAGCAAGATCTACCTTATCATCTGAGAGACTTATTGACAGTGGCGGCACCAGGGGGCGCTAATGGGTGCTATTGCTTCCCCTGGAAAAGTCATAGCACCCCCAATAATGTTTTTTTTATAATTATTTTCTTTTTCATCTAATTTATTATAATTTTACATGTGATTGTTATACTTCCCCACAAAGCACATCCAATTTCAATATACAATGAACTATTATATATTGAGTAAAAAATAAAACTTACACGCAACAGGAATTGAAGTCTGCATGTGTTAAATTAAAACAATTTGCCTCAAAAGACATCTCAGGACAAAGCTGGCCTTCCCAATGATATCAAGCTGCTTCCTGTCAGCTACGGACAAGCTGCTTCTCTAACAAGCCAAACCATAGAAGATGGCTGATGCTACCACAGAGTCAAAGTAAGTCTTTAGAAGCGCCCCCTTGCACTCCAAAAGACTTCAGCATCTTCAGCAGGTAGTCTGCTCGGACCTCCCTGTAAAGAGCATCTGTGTTGTGACTCCAGTCCAGTTTATTGTTAGCTAAGTTATGTTTCCACTCAAGCCTCATTGTATTAACTAATAATCATGCTTTATATAAAAGAGTAGTGATTTTCAGATAAGCTACTATATCTGTCTCATCTTTAATGAGACTTACAGTTAATTCATTTACAAATTACTAATATGTACAAGATTGATCATGTTCAGGAACCCCTTTGTTAGGAGTCTTTCCCATAGGGCTTGTTTGGAGGCAGAGTAAACCACTTGGTAACATGCTTCAGAATAATTGAATAATTTTAATTATGAGTTCAAGAAAATTAAAACCTGTGTGGCACTGAGTCTTGAGGACTGACAGTGAAAACACTTTTTCTTATACAACAATAATAATAATACTTAAAAATAAACCTGTCTAACAGTTTGAAAACTGTCTTTAAAAGACTCAGGAAATTTGAAAATGGAATATTATGGAAATTTCAAATAAGTAAAGGAACACTGTTTTTAAAAGTACAGAACATATGGGCTAAGTAAAGTTGATCTTTAAAGTTAAAGTCCCTGTAATTGCCTTATTTATTGGCTAAAAACTAAGTTAGGTTTACAGTTTTCCTCCTTTATTTAACTCATAGCTCGGACTGGATAAGATGATTCCCTCTTTAAGTTTTGTTAAAGGAGGTTTCAAAAGGAATACTTACTCTTGGCTATGACCTGATACCATGTGCTGAACCCAAAAGCACCAGCTTTTACTGACAAACATCAATGTACGGTGCAAATATGAGCGTGCAACTGTGAAACCTTTAGCTTACCAGTTTAGCTTTTGAAGCAACATGCAATCAGTCCTTCTATCTTTCTAGGAGGTTTCTGGGTCCGTTTGCAACTTTGCCTTGCAAATGTGTTCATGTCACTTGAACTGTTTTTCATTCTCCCATGTTACAACCACAGCCACATGTAAATGTTTTAATTGAGATTAATTTGATAGCTTGACAGAAAGTAATAAAAAATTGTCAAGTGGAAGGAAAATAATACATTGTTTTCTAAATTATGTTCAAACAAAAATCTGAAAATTGTGACTTTCAGGAGAATTTAACCTTCTTTACTCTGATATACCTTCATAATATCCAGTGCAACCAGTTGGTTTACCTAATTAGTAAACACTGTAATTGAATCTGAGTATAAATACAAATGTTCAATGAAGGCCAGAGACGGAGAATATTTGTACATAAATTGCATTACGGATAAAGTTGTGAATACGTTTTAAGCAGGTTTACGTTTTAAACATCTCACAGAGCACTGTTCAGCCCATCATCTGAAAAAAGAAAGTGTAGCACAACTACAGATCTAACGAGAAGAGGCCCTTGAAGTTTGTGGTGGTAATGTGGCAAAATGTAAAAAACAAAAAGGTCTACATGTGTGAATACTAAAAAATACTAAGAAAACACCACAGGATACATTTTCTAACCTTGGTGGTTAGCATCACATGCTATGCTGTATTTATTTCCATTGTTAAAAAAATCTCTTGCCACCTGTCTAACAGACTTCTTTCACATAAAGAGTGTTCTTTTTGCAACAGGCACAGATCAACACCTCCTTCCGGTGGTGCTTATCTCCCCATCTTAGTGAGGAGATGGTCGTATGACTGTGAGGACGGAAAGACATGCACAGCAAGTAAGACAGAGAAACCTATTCAGAAGGAGAGATAAAAGATCTTTTCATTTCAGAGGTTTTCATTTTGTTCTTTTCACTCTGACTCAACAGATTTCAAACATGATGCCAACAACAGTAAACATGGACTATGACACTACAAACATGCGTATGCTGCAAGCTCACATTTATTTCAGTTGTCTTTAAGTTGTCCATCCTGAACTATCAAAAAATTACTCGTCACACATCAGTTAAGTGTAATTTTTGGCAATCTGAATTCATCTGAAAAACGTTTACCCATTATGTACAGTATTAGGATGATTTAGATGTTCTGAATGTTTAAGCTGAATAAGTTATGTGTCCACCCAAACCACGATGTATCAACTGATAACCAGGCTTTTAATGAAGGATTGAATTAATTCAAAGATTATTTTCACTTTGTTTTAGCAGTCATACACTACATAAAAGGACATATTTCTTTTTGGTCACTGTCTGACATTAAATAAAACTATACATCTCCTGTTTTAGGTCAGTGTTTATTATATACTAAAATATGAAAGAGATTTTTTAGAGCATGTTTTAATCTTTTTCTGAAATTAAGTTGATATGCACAAAGACGTAAACAATTTGGGAAAGCCCAGATGAGGATGTCATGGCTTTTTGAGCTTCTGATATGTTAATTTAGTAGAATCTACAAAATTATTTTTCAAGAGAACACAAACATTTCTCTCGTATACCCTTAATATACAATGCATATAAACATTCACTCACTCTTTATTTACCACTTTTTAAAAAAAACACTACCTCATATTGTTCAGTTAATTTTAACTGTGCAAAGACTTTATAACAGACCATAAAAATAATAATTAGTTTAAAAAACTCTACTTTCAGTGAATGGTTGGGAAACCATTCTTGTTGAACAATATTCTCCATATCTTCCTTTTTAAGTTAGAAACTTACTTTATAGCACTGATTTTTGGATCTAGAGGTCCAGTAGTCCTTTGTTGAGACTGTCCTTGTAAAGGTGTCCAATGACACCCGTATAAATGAATACTGTGGAAGAACCACAGTGCTACTGGACCCGAGTGCAGCATTCAACACAGTTGATCTCTCAATTCTGTGCCTGGAAAACTGAGTCAGCCTTTCTGCTACAGCACTTCACTAGTTTAAATCCTTGAAGGACAGGGACTTTTTTTTGTGTCAGTAGGTAACTTTATATCAGAGACCACAAAATCACATGTGGGGTTCCCCAAGGGTCCATCTTGGGCCCTCTTCTATTCAATATCTACATACTCCCCCTATCTAAGATCATAAAAAAACAACATCAGTAACCATAACTATGCAGACGGCACACAGTTCTACATCACCATGTCACCAGGAGACAATGAACCCATTCAAGTGCTGGGTAAATGCTTAGAAGTAAAGAATGCATAGATGTACCAACATTTTCTTCAGTTGAATAAAAACAGAACTGGAGCAGCAAATTTTGGGCCAACAAAGGAGCGGTCAAAAGTTAGCAAACAACTTCAGTTGCTTCAGCTAGTAACCACTGATTAGGCTCCAAATCTGGCCTAAACCTTCAGAGTTGTATAAAGACAATTACAAAGCCAGCCTTATATCAACTGAATAACATTTTGGTGGATTAAAGAACTAACCTCTCAGCAGAATCTCAAAAAACGAATCCATGCATTGAACTTTAGTCGGGTTGATTACTGCAATAGTGTCTTCACAGGTCTGGCAAAAAAGTCGGTCGGACAACTGGAGTTGACCCAAAACGCTGCTGCTCGCATCCTCGCTAAGACCAAGAAAGTAGAGCACATCACCCCAGCTCTAAAGTCCTTAAAACGGCTCCCTGTATCTCAGAGAATAGACTTTGAAATACTTCTATTAGTCCATAAATTACTGAATACCAAAATACAACACAGACGTGTTGTTAATGTATCAACTTTCCAGACCACTAAGGTCTTCTGGCTCAAGTCTACTTTGAATACGCAGAACAAGAACCAAACATGGACATGCAGCATTTAGTTCTTATGATCCACTTATCCTGAACAACTCCAATAACTCAGAACTTTTACAGCCTTCTGAGATGAAAAACCTATTCGTTTAGAATTGTATTTGAATGTTAATGTTGTATTCATACTGTTGTAGTTAACTGAAACATCATTAGATCAAATGTGTAGTCCTATTTATCTTGACATGCTGCTATTATTTCACTCTGTGTTTTCTTTTTCTTATGTTCTGTTCATGAACAGCAATTGGAATTGTTTTGTTACTGAAATGTGATATACCAATAAACTTGCCTTGCCTTGTTGGCTTTATTTGATGCTCAAATTTAAAATGTGTGTGTGAAGGAATCTGGTCTCTTTGAATATAAAACATAAGCCCACACAGAGTAAAAGTAAGAGTGCAAAGTAAGGGTCAAATGACTGCTGTTTCACAAGTCACGCAGAGGAAGCTGTTTTTGATTGTCATCTGAGCTTCATGAGAGCCACAGAGTGCGTACAACAAGTTTCAGTCATATAGGAATCTAATGATCAGACCACAGATTATTGTCGTGGTACTGCTCTGAAGGAGTCTGTTATACTAGTAATGTACTTATTCTCATTAAAAGTTGCATCATGAACCTATCCTGGTATTTAACAGGAAGTTAGTGGCTTGTGTAAAATTCAACAAGTCCTCATGAATTGTATATGGCCTGCACCGGTATAGTGCTTTATCAAGTCCTGTGGACACCAAAGTTCTTCTAACTTTATCCAGTCATTCAAACACTGACGGTTGTGAGCTACAGTTGTAGCTGCACTGGAGCAGACTGACAAGGCCGCCATAAAGAACAACAGTAGGTAAAGTGGGTGAAATGTTTTGCCCAACGACTGAATCATCTGAATAAGAGTGTGGCTGAACTGCAAATATAGAAATATATGTCTGTCAATATAAACTGACAGCATTATTTGGAGAAACAGACACAAGGACCAACTCTGTCCTGTCTCACATGAAGACAGGTTTGGTTGTTTTCAACAAACCTTTTAGTCAGATACAGTGTCCCACCCACACAAAATGGCCGCGAAACTGACAACATTTGAAACTGGCTCACAGATTGGCAAAGTTTGAAACCGCCCCCTGCAGCGGCTGTGGCAGCATTACTACAACACTTACTGGCATGGCATAGGTGTTACAATGACCAGTATGGCTCCACCGGCTGAATGTGATTTCATCTTTATGCTCAAACCTTTTTGCGCCGATACAGTATTCAGTTCAGTGTGGATGTAGCCTCAAGAGAAGCCTTAGAGATCTATCACTCAAGTGAGAGAACATCTTAATAAATAACACAATAACAGATTTGTAAAGTCAAGGACTTCACAAATCTGGTTGTTATGGAAGAATGGGAAGTAGCATTGGCCTTACGTATTCCTATATAAGGTAAATTCCTTCCTATATAAGCGATAAAGATAAGATGTGAAAATTATTGATTTGTTTTTGGTCTACAAGCACAAACTAGATTTGGCAGAAAACCAGCAGTAAAACTGCACTATTCCCGTGCTGAAAGATGGTGATGGTAGCATAAAGCTATGTTGTTGTTCTTTTTTTTTTTTACAGTTTCACATTTTGATTAATGATAAATGAAGCTGAGCACAGGACAATCTTGTATGAAAACCTGTTGGAGACTGCAATTAACTGCTGTTGTTTATTAGGCCAGTTACCTAATAAACAACAGCTGGTTGCCTCATTCCACACCGGAGGCCACACCGATATCCCCAAAGCCCCAGTGGGGGCCACAGACCCCGGCGCCAGACACTCCGGACACCCAACTACAGGGACCCACCAGACCCCAAGATCCAGGCACCCCTCACATCAGCCAACGGTCTACAGGACAAATCGTTTGCTGCAGTTTAAACTATAGTCACACAACATACTTGTACTTTTATCCTTGTAAAACCATATTTCTATAAGTGATTCTTTTTATCACATCAACTTTTGCCCCGATATAAGTTTTTTAATGTTGTAAAATGATCCTATGTTTGCAAATAATAGTTGCTCACGTCTCTTCTCATCTTCCCACTTGCTCAGTTTCTCAAGAAAGATGAAAAAGGTTGCCTCTCCAGAACAGTGATGCTTTTCTCTGTTTTGTTTTTACTGATATCTTTAGTTTTGTTATTCAAAATGGGCTCACTTTGCATAGTAATTGCTTTAGAGTTGAACGTCAGTAAACAGTTACTGAGAGATTGCTTTGTGGCTATCTTGCTGATGTTGAACTAACCATGAAATATTCTGGGAAAAGGTGAGAGATGTTTACTGCTCTTTTCAGTGTTTTGGCCATAACATCAAGAGAGAGAGACCTTTAGATGTAGGAAGAAAATGTTAATCATAAAAAAACCTACATAAAACTACACACAAATCATGTCCCCACACAGACTCATAAAGCCTGAGCACAAAGGCACACTGATCCCAGTTGTCAGGAATCATTAGATAAGAACTGCTCATCTGTTTTCTCCATTTAAAATTCCTCTTTAATGGCAAACACAGGCTGTCTGACTCTCCTGCTAAGTGGGCCAGGCCAGTCTAAAGATACACCGTGTATTGTTCTCACCCCCATCCTCTTTATCCACATTCTGTCAATCTATTCTCTGGCTAAAAAATTTCTTTAAATACCTGTCTCTTCTTTCCCCTCCTGACTGCCAAATACTCAGAATACCAATGTCATTTCCCATCTGCTGGGACCAATCTAGCAAAGTCTTCCTGTATAGCGAGTAAGTGAGCCCTGGGGAATGGGGCAAATAGAGGCTTGACCCCTATCCATTCGTGGTGCAGGTCTTCCAATTTTGAACAAAGAGATGCGGGAAAATATTCTTCATAAGTCATAATTGTCTTTGTAAGAAGCTTTAATTGAAAATCAAAATGAAGATGATCAATCCATCAGCTTTATTTCGAAAGCACATTTTAAAAACCAAATGGTTGACCAAAGTGCTGCACATTAAAACAAGAAAAGGTTAAAAAACAATTTAAAATCATACACAACACAGACACACAACATCAAAAGCTAAAAACCAGGTTCACGGCAAGAGTATTTTCAAATGCCATACGCGACAAGATCACAGTGTATTAAATGCAACAAAATAAAAGAGATAAAAGTAACAGAAAAAGAGGAGGCCTGTCTGATTCTCAATGGTAAGTCATTCCATAACTTAGGAGCAGCAACAGCGAATGCGCTGTCACCTCTGAGCTTCAGTCTACTTTTAGGGATCTGTCAGCAGCAGATCTAAGGGATCTGTCAGCAGCAGATCTAAAGGATCGGGGTGAGCAGTAAGGCAGAATCAGCTCACATGAATGTGGTCGAGCAAGGTTGTTCAAACATTTAAAAACAAATACCAAAAGCTTCAAATTAATTCTGTAGCGCACATGATGTGAGAACAAGTTCAAAAATGAGGCCTAAATTTTCAGAAAAAAGCTCCTTATAATTTGAGTAGTAGATGAGGTTGAATGCTGGCATGTGTGCTTGTCTCATACACATACACAACACAGACTAACACCCCAGGATCACAAAACAAGTAGTAATTTTGTCACATATTCAAAACCAAAATCAGCCACACCATAAACATAATCTCTACCGAAACCTAATATTAACCTCACTTTAGATCATGTCTTTCTTCAAGAGATCAACAGTGGAAGAAAAAACAGTGAGCATGACTGCAGAAAAGAAAAAAGGGGGAGTAGACGCAAAAAATCTAGAAAACCAGCACTCCAAGGTTATTCATAAATTTAATCAGGGGCATGAAAATGTGTCTTGGCTACATGCCATCATCAGCTCATATTTCTTCAAGAGTTACCATAATTTTTCATTTTGGTTTGTGGATACACAAACTGGCAAGGTCAAATACAGTTTAATCTACACACTTGCAAGAGAAAGCAACAATAATGCACACATACAGCCATGATAAATTCATAAATCGTAAAAAGATTTTGTCTAGTAGAAATACATAAAACCACTGCAAATGGCAGTATTTACATTGCTGACTTGACTTTTTCAAGACTTCTGAAACATACCACAGCATAATGGACATCAGCTTCTGGGTCAAATTGTTTCTCATGGAGATCCATTAATAATTCAGTAATCAGCATTTGGAGTTACAACATTATCAGTTGTCTCCCATGCATGGTGCTGTCATGGTTTAGTTTTAGTTTGGCTTCTGTTTTCCATTAGTTTTCACTTTTCTTCCTCGTTTGGGTTTTTAGTTATGTTTTTGACTTTATTCATTGTTAGTTTTCAGTTTCATCGTCCCTTCTCACTCTGCCTTCACTTCACTCCCTCTGCAGTCAGTCGCACCCGTTAGCCATTTTCTAATCAATCAGTCAGGCTCTTCCCACCTATTCGTTCCCCTATTTAAACCTCCCTCTGTGCTAATTTCTTCGCTGGTCTGTCATCGTTCAACACCCACTCTACGCATGTCTGTTTTTGTCTCCTGCATACTGGTACCTTACCACCTCTGCTTCTCCTCAAGGTTAGTCCTGCTAGCCGTCTCTAAGAAGCTGTTGACTCTGCTAGCCGTCTCTGAAAAGCTGTGGACTCTGCTGGTCATCTCTGAGAAGCTGTGTACTCTGCTACCCGTCTCTGTGAAGCTGTGTTCTCTCTCACCTGCTATTCAGCTTCTGCATCCTTCACCTCTGCCTGGTAACAAACTCTGGTTCCACTTGCCATCATCACCCACTACCTGCAATAAACTCTCTTACCTAACCTACTCTGTGTGTGCGTGCTGTGTCCGGGTTCATCCAAGACAAAGTCACGACAGGTGCTCCATTGCACTGGAAAACAAAAAGCATTGTTTATCACTAAATAAAGTTGATCTTTTCTTAATCCCATTATTTATTTAGGTCAAGATTTTTAGATTCTGTTGTGAGTGGGCCTACTACCTTGCTCCTTCCAGGAGCAGTTTTTTTTTCAGGGCCAACCCGGGTTTCTACGGCCCTACTGAAGAGCAGGGTCAAACCGAGTGGACTTGAGCAGAGTTTTGAGTGAACACAATGATTGGCCATGGGTAAGGAGAAATGTGAAGATTTTTCTCAAGGGAAGTCCAGAAAAACTGAAGAGCAACAACATGAATATTAAGAACCATCACGAAAGGATCAGTTGAAACCAAACTAGAACTTTAATATTTACAAACTATGAAACATGCCTGAAGAGGGAAAAAAAAGGGATGCTTCAGATTTCTATATGCAGACACGCTGTTTCAGATCTGCAGATTCTGTATAAGAATCTGCAGATCTGTAGATGCAGAACTCAGCATAAATTGCAGTGGATACTATGACCCCAGTCTGACATTGTTGGATTAAATCACTCCACACTCCTACATCTGGTTCTTCAATATTTTTACTGTACTTGGAATATCCACATATCAGCTGACTGTCCCTGTTAATTACATCTGACCCCTAATTTGCCCCACCACAAAAATATGTAGTGTGTTTGTGTTATGTTACTTACACACAAACCTTGTTTGCACTACAGTGAAAACCTTTTTCATTGGCCTGTTTTTGTTTTCACACTCATTGACCGGCACACTCATCTTTCAGAGGCACTCTCTGTGGACACTCGATCTGTGAACTGAGACAGACAAACTGATGAGGAGAAATCAGAAGGGGTGTTCTGTACAGGATTCATGTATTCAGGAAGGCTTGTGTGTGTGACTGCATTTGTGAGACGCATGTGGTTTCCTAAGGCCCTGTCAATCTTGATGTCCACAAAGTCATCTGTATTTTGAACATGTGACTTACAACTTCCTGTAACTTTCCAGTTGCAAGATTTGCTGCAGGGCATGACCTTATAAAGAAATCCAGGAGAAGATGACATCAGCTTATTTTGTAAATCAAAAGAAACTGATGGTAACACACTTTTCTGAAAAGTCTGCCAGAGCTCTTAAACCACTAGTATAACTTATGTTTACCTTGTCATTTGAGACCTTCTCTGTTCTTTGTTTGAGTACCAATAAAATTTATGACAATAAATTAAGTAAAATGAAATAATGCTTTGTGTGATAATATATATATATATATATATATATATATATATATATATATATATATATATATATATATATATATATATAGTGCTATGAAAAAATATTTGACCCCTAAAAGATTGCAGCTGTTTCTGCTTTTTGTTTTTACACTTAACTATTTCAGACCATCTAAAAAAAACTCTATCCAAACCAAACAAGCCTTAAGCAAAAAAGTAATTCCATCATAAACCTACCAACTGATTATGGCACCCTTTCCGGCGACAACTTCCTTAAACCATGGCAATGAGTCTGTTCCATACTTTTTAAGGAATTTTGGCCAATACCTCATTGCAGATTTGTGTTAATTTAGCCACATTGTAGAGTAAATTATTGTACTCTGTTCCATGTTTTTAATTTTTTTTTTTAGATAAATACCCTCACTGTGGTTCACTGGAGTCCCATGGTCTTAAAAATGACATCATGATCCTTGTCAAGATGATGTGTTGTTTATATATATATATATATGGAGCAGGTGGATGATGGCGGCGGGAGCGGAAGGAGTTGGAGGACCGTGGTGCTGCACAGCAGAGCCAGGCGGGCGCAGGGAGCCAGGTTAGAGTCCAATAAAAAACTACCCCAACGGGGCGAACGAAGGGAGGCTTGGGACAGCAGGCCAAGAGCAAAACAAAAGTGATTTCAGGTGGCCGACCAGGAGGTTGACGGCCCCAGAAGAGTTCTGGAAGCCACTGGGGAATGCTGGAGACCACGGGCTGCGGCTTAGGAGCGCTGGGAAACTTGACAGTGCTGGGGAACTGAAGGAGCTTGGGTGCGCTGGACAGCGATGTCTCGGCCGCCAGCTTGGGTGCGGTGGAGGCCTTGGCTGGCGACTTGGGTACGGCGGAGCAGCAGAGTCTGGTGATGGCGTCGCGGAGGGCGACCCCGTCGTGGCTGGGACAGCCGGCGGCGGAGCAGCAAGGTCTCTGGCGGCGGTCGGCGCGGTGGGTGACCCTGGTGAGACAGAGTCAGCTGGCAGCAGAGCTGTAGGGTCTCAGGAGCCCGGCAGCAGAGTAGAAGGCTTTCAGGAGGCCGGCAATGAAGCCTCACCCTGGTCCTCCTGGCGTGGGGCTCCACAGAGGAACCCTCAGAGGGCCCAGGAGCTGAGACTTGGGGGAGCTGGACTGCCTCGCAGGACTGGGGAGCGTAGACGGGACCCTCAGCAGCCAGCTGCGGCGGAGCAGGACCCTCAGCGGCCAGTGGCGGAGCAGCAGGACCCTCTGGTGCCGGCAGCGAAACAGAGTCCTCGGCAGCTGTGGCGTGCGCTACACCCACGGAGACAGAGGCGGGACTCAAGGCATGGGTCAAATGCTTGGCAACAGGCACAGGAGCAAGCCAGCTGGGGAACAGGTCTTCTCTGCAACTCCTCGACATGTAGAGCACTGGCTGGAAGAGGTGTGGTCTTCCACGCAGCTGCAGAAGATCTCAATGGAGGAGCCAACTGGACGTCGTGGAGGTGATGACTGAGCCAGATCTCAAATTTGGACTCATCAGACCAAAGCACAGATTTCCACTGGTCTAAAGTCCATTCCTTGTGTTCTTTAGCCCAAGCAAGTCTCTCCTGCTTGTTGCCTGTCCTTAGCAGTGGTTTCCTAGCAGCTATTTTACCACGAAGGCCTGATTCACACAGTCTCAATCTTAATTCATGATTTCACAAGAAAGTGATGGGTTTTCCACTTAGGAGAATGTTGGTTTGGGATGTATAATCATCTGAAAACTAAATGTTGTATTAATAATGGCTATTCTTGTGTGATACTAAATTTGTTTAATGATCTGAAACCTTGTAGTATGATAAAGAATAGACAAAATGTACATCCTGATATCCTCTATTTGGTAGGCTGTGTTACATCACACACTGACTTCACTCATGGCATGTTGTTTTGTAAAACCCCACAAAACATTTCTTGATTTTAGTTTTCCCCCCAAAAAGCTTTCCATGTGCAGGAATTTGAGCCTGTAAGAGCCTCTTCAAATCAGTCTTAGAGTCCAAAGCATGCTTTCATTTACCTAAACCAAACCATGTTTTTTTTTTTTTTTTTTTTTTTTTTTTAACAAAACCAGCCTCTGTCAACAGAACAAGTTTTAACTGTTTGGCCAACATCTATCCTGGTGGATTTTGATACACACTAGGGAGTTAGGTATGACAGGAAATTAAATTTTGAAATCCTTTTTTTATTATTTCTGTTGTCAAGACACCTGGTAATTCAAAATACTCACCTTTTTGTGTGGATGCAGTTAGACAGTTCACTGATTTGACACCAAAACAAATGATTACAATGAAACATGTTCACTTATCAATCTCTACTTGATTTGTACTATTTTCTCACTTCTCACAAAAGTTGTCTTTAAGGTTCTGTGCTGAGCAGTTTCGGACACCTAATTGTTGTGGCCAGTATCCCTTTCCCTACAAAGAACGTGGCCTTCCCTAGTCTTATTATACAGGTTTAAATGTGATACATCTAAATATGAATTCCATCTCCGAAGTGGAGAGACAGCATGTGTTTTTTGAATTGAAAACATTCAAGCAGAACAAAAAACTCATTGCACTGACATAATTTATGCCATTCAAAACTCAGTTGAATGCTTTCTCGTGTTTCTTTCTCTAACTCTTTTGTTTAGGACCGTGTTATGACTTGAAGACGTTCACATCCATAATGACCAGCTGTGTTATATGAACAAAACTGCACAAAAAAATAGATATGAAAATGGTCGAACCTTTTCAACAATGGAGCTTCACAAGAAGTCCCATGAGAAAAACAGTAGTTTCTTAGTGATACAGAAAACTACCAGTTCAATATGTGTAATAAGAAGACTACAGTACATCACATCTTTACAGATATGCCAGGTTAATATGGCAAGATAATTATGCCGATTTTTGCCTTGATCTTCCCCTTATGACAACTGTAAGGTTTTCTGGTTATCGTGATCGCTCTTAAGATAATCTTATGAGATATTTCTGCTGTGTGTGGTGTGTTAAGAGTGAACTAGTCTACGTACTTGGAAGAAATTGGGGATATCAATATCCTAGCATGTGTGGTGTTCTCCAAGGACAAATGAGCACATAGGGTGTTAAATGCTGAATGTGACATACAGCCAAATAGAAAGTGAGGTGACGGAAACCTGGAGAAAAAAAAAACAACTCAACTCAATATCATGATGTAGCCCCTGTTTGCAGTGTCTTCAGTCCTTTAACCAATAACCATTCTATTTGTAACTTTATTTCTCAGTTATAATTATTCCACAAACTATTGCCATTCTTCCTCGCTGGCCATGTGTATTTACTCTGAACTCACCTTGAGAGGTATTGTGAAATGTCCTGTCTTATGTATGAATGTTCTTGAGTGAAATCTATTATTGTGTGGTGTGTTGTGCTTATCATTTGACCAGACACCACAAACTGTATGAACAAACTTGTTATATCTACGATTTTTTATCGTCATGTGTGAGGTCTCTCAGGTTTTGAAAGTCATCTGACAATTTTAAAATCTTGCTGTGTGAATCAGGCATTTGCTGTCAAAGAAACATACATAGAATGAAAAAACTCCAGATTATCTCAGCTCTTTGATTGAAAAATCTCATCAGAAATGAATGTTTGCATCAGTCATCTGTTGGTTGTTGACGGGAATGAGAATGTTCTTAAAACCCTAATGATATAAGCATGTAGACATATGCACAAGAAACTTATTCATTTGCAAACTCTGCACACAGAAAAGCTACAATGGCCAAAACACTAAATAATCATGTTGTACATCCATTCCTGATGTGGATATTTAGTCCATCCTGGCATCTTTAAAATTAATAGAATTTCTCATAATACTAACTCATAATGTTTAGATCTTAATTTAGAACCTTTATTTATCTAATTTAAATATTCATTGTTTCTGGACTGGATGATCTTTTTTTAAGTCTGTGCTGGGTCAAAGGTTTATTATAGCTGTATAAAGAGAAGCTTGTAATTTCACCTTCTAAAAATGTAAGCGATAAAAATGGCAAATAACCTAAAGATGATAACTAATTGAAAACAGTAGAAAACCACACTGAAAGTGGAAAAGCATAATTGAAACTATTAAGTCTTGTTTGGTGACATTTTTTCTTCTTTTTTCAGACTGGGTGACGTATGAAGAAGCAGACTATTTGCAGTTTAACAGTTTTTACATTTAACAAATAGGGGTTTAAAGTGCATAGGAAGGCCATACACAACCATAAATGACTGCCACTTCCTCATGTTAATCACAAGCTTAATCACACCCTGCTGTAAGGAGGACTCCTTCAACCAATATTTGTTGCCAGTTCATTGGTGTTGGTCACTCTGGCATTATCAGTGTCCAAAAGCTGTTTCCACTTTATGTCCAATGGTGTTAAGGTCAGGATTAGAGGCAGGCCAATCTCTCCTCTCCCCTACCAAATTTCTGGATGTCAGTGATGAACCCTGCTCTGTGTGTGGGAGCATTAGCATATTGGAAGATTATGTCCATGTCCAGTATCAATGAATGGACATGGACAGGGATTACCACAGGTTTCAGAATCTAATTGAAACAGCAACAATGACCACTACACCTATCATTCCCAAACACTGCTAGTGCTGTCTCTCACTTCGACTGTAGGACCTTCAGCCCATTCTTAATACAGACATTTCTATACACAATTTAGATATTTGGTTATCTCCACGCAGAAGGATCGCCATAACCAAGTTATGGTATCTTTGCACAGTTGTGCATCCAAGATGCTGCATCTTGGATCCTATCTGATGTGGTTGACTCTGACCTTTGTTACTCTTGTACTAAGTGCCTGATCTTCTGCTGCCATTATTAGCGTCTCTGTGCTTTCCTATAGTTCAGCCATCTCTATTCATTGGTGGGGTTTCTCAGTATTAGCCATTTCCTCAATCTGTTGGTAGAACAGTCCATACTGGAACTGTAGACTGTAGCACTCTTACTCATTGTTTTGTTGTTTCTTTTCTTACATGTCCTGTCTGGCAGTGTAGCATTAAGAATAGCTGTCTTAATGCCAAAGAGAGCCCAACAGAATTACTTTCACATGTGGAGCATTACTGCTTTCGCCATGGTGCTTCGCTTGATACATGTATGTGCAAAAAGCTGTATTAGATATTATTCTGGGACTATTTCACATTGAATGGACACAAAAACAGGAAGGCAGACGAGAAAGAAAGGAAGAGAAAAAAATTAGACAAAATGTTAAAAGGGAGAAAAGGTGACAAAAATAGAGTAGAGTTAAAGGAAGAGTACAAGATAACATCCTCAGAATCAGCTTCTACACTTGCAGAGAGATATATAAATAGAACATCAAAACCAAACGATTAAGGACTACAAGTACAAATTACCAACAGCTTACTAACATCACTGAAAAATACATAGTAAGATGTATAAAGCAACAGCTAAAGCTAATGATAGGGTTTTTCTGTATAGAAGTTAATCTGTAAGAACCTGAATACAAGCACCTGTACATGTTTGCGAGAGTGCACTGGTGTATGTAAGGTTTATCCATAAGAAAAATGCTCAGTAGCGGTTGTGGGAGCCAATGACCCCCCCCCCCCCCCCGCACACACACACACACACACACACACGCAGAAGATGAGACCGGGGAAATCAGACCCCCAGATCCCCCAAAGGTTGAGCTGAAGAGCTGCCTTCCCCATCACAGGGAAGAGCAGAGGAGAGCCCCAGAAACCTACCCCCCCCCCCCCCCCACACACACACACACACACCCCACACCCCAAAAGCCACAGCACCAAAGCCCCCGGGAGCTGTGGCAACAAGCCTGTGTGCTCCGCTGGAAGCCAGCTACGCCGGAGCGGATCTAGCCATGGGCCCAGAGACCCGAGGCCCAGGGGCACCCTGCCCACCAGTGGGGCCTAGACAGTGAAATAGGGCCCAGGCTTGTGAAGCAGCCACCAGGAGTGAGTCAGTACACACCAGAGCACCAGCCCTGGACACTGAGGATCACCAAAGCACCAGGGGGTCAAGGCGCCAACTAACAGAGGTTGAGCTGGACGGGGTTGGGGGGATTGGCGGGATTGGCGGGGGTTGGGCTCCATACTTAGTGGAGACCTGAGGTGCCCCAGGAGAAGGGGTAGTCCAAAACCCAATTTGACAAAATGACACACAGAAAACCAGATACACACGTTCCTATCTTGTTGCCCCCGCATGCAGACACTCTTATACATACACTAAAAAAAGGGACAGTGTACACCCACTCACACTCACCACACACATCCTATACTCCCTGGTCCAGATCCTGGCACCCCTTCTGATTTTTTGACTGACACATTTAGCAATTGGTAAATGGGAACCATCTCCCTGGGATGGCTTGATGATCAAAAGGAACTTGACCAAATGTTAAGGCTGCGACATACTCCAAGAGATCCGAGAAAATTTTTCTTGCTCCCGCAGGAAATTATGTCAGTTTATTTTTCGGGCCCTCTCTTGAGGGGCCTCTCTGCGTGCTCTTGACATCACCTGGGCAGAACCTTTTTCTGCCAGGGTGTCCAAGAACAGTTGTCCCATAGGTCAGAATTTGGATGGACATTGCTAGTCGGGTGAGCAGAAATGATCCCCTATTGTTTTGAGTGTGGACAAGCACATTCCCCAGTCTTCAGCAGGTATTTGTATGTGATGGATAGTTTTGAGGATAGGCTTGCTGATACGGTGAGAAAGTATGCAAATTTATATAACACGTCTTCAAAGTCATACAAAGCCATGCAAATGGCAAACAACACTTGGAAAGAGGTAGAACAAGTGTTAGACACAGGGGAGGTGGTCTGTTGGAAGAGACAGATATCTTTGTGATAGATTTGCAAAGGTCACATGTTGGGTCAACACAAAGAAGAGTGGTAATCCTGGTGGGAAGAAAACGGTCCTGGCACACTTGAGGCCCGTTTACACTACACTTTTTTAACCGAGCCGAGCTGAGACCAGTCTGAGCTCGGATCAGTTAACCAAGCCGAGACGACCGTTTACACACCACACTATCCCGGTTCCTTGGTTGCTCCTCGCCTCCTAGTGATGATCTGCGGTACTGCTGCTCTCTGGGATTGAAGGTGCTGATCTGAACTGATCCCATGTGTGTCTGTTTTCTATCGACCATCAGCATGGCAGACCTTGGGAGCTCAGTGCTTAAGTCCCAGCCTGAGGTTGCAGAGCTATCCACACTGGCACTACCAACGTCAACGGCAGCTGCATCAGAACTGCTGGCAGCACACACATCAGACATTCCTCCGTCCCCTTCTTCTGTTCCAGCTCCAAGATCCAAGAAGAGGCGCAGCAGCTCAGCAGGCCTTAATTTTGAGTCAGCACTTGGTCTCCTGGACAACAGGAGGGCTGAGTGAGTAGCGGCAATGGAAACTGGCTGACAGAGAGTGGATGCCATGCTCAAAATGATGGACCACTGTGGAAGATATCTTCTGCATGTTGGGGATCTCATGTGAAATCTGCCACCAGCATTTCTGTCTGAATTTAAATGAAAGCTACAGCACCTAATGTACGAGAAGGAGCAGAAAGCTAATCTGCTTGAGATCAGCGAGGCAGAACTATTGATACATTTTCTTCTACAGTGACTTGTTAGCTGGTACAATTCTTTGTTGCCATGTCATTGAAGTATATGTTCATCTGTATATGAAGTTCCTGAAGCTGAATGTAACAAATTCCAATTTTCAGGACCAAAGCGCATTATTTCTACAGATATACTTTGATAAAAACAAAAAGCTGAAAATGAGTGAACTGATACCAATCTTTGTTGCCACATCATTTAAGTATGGTCATCCTTGGTGATTTTCTTACGGCAGATTTAAATACCTTCTTCTTCTCAGAGCCAAAAGGCATCATTTACAGAAAGGTATACAGATAAAAAAGAAAGATGGGAATGTTTTTTTTGTAAAAACATAATCATATTGTATATATTAATCAAGCAAAGCAAGATCAGTCATGCTATCAGTTTCTTCAGAAACATTGGTAATAGGTGAAAGTTGAATGTGGCGATAATTGTAGATCAGTTCCTTTGCTATGAGATCTGTGCAAGAAAGGCCAACAAAATAAAAACTAAAAATTATTACAGGTGTTTTCTGGTCAGAAGTTCAAGAAACAGATAACACATGGCTTGGTTTATTATCAAGCCAAGGTTCTGTTATTTACTACTGAGTAACATACTCAATATGATACCAGAGGAACAATAGAAATAGCCTACCTAGCAGCTCCCACATATTGTGAGGGATTGTGAGTTTTCTGATCATAAATACCATATGATAAATATTGTAGAACAGTAAATACCTAGAGCAAAAGTATTAACAATGGATTTGTCAACGGGCATCCAAATAAATGTAAAACAAAAATTCCAAAAAGGAAGTTACAGCCTCGTGGTATCATGCATAAACTCTCACGGGTAAAACTTTGAACTGCTCTGATACCAATATTAGCAGCATCAACCTGTATGTGTCAGAGTAGTATTTTTAATAATACGACAATTTTATGTTATCATATGATTGTAACTTTTCATTATAGGAGACAACTACATTTAATCATTCCTTTGTAGTCAGACACGTAATTACTGTCATACCTGAATAGGGACGTATGATGGTGACATGCATGGAGTTGTAGTGCCAGAAGCAACCGAAAATTCCCATTCTTGAGTGCATACCCAGAGGAGCTCTGATCAAACAATCCCCCCCTCTCTCTTTTCCACTGTATCCAAAATCAACCATCGTGAATCTGTACCGTGCATCACACACAGCCATCAATACAATAGAGAGCTGTCCTTTGTGATTAAAGTTCTCGCATCCAGCTCTTGGTGGAGCTTTGCTTTTGGTATGTTTTCCATCAATTGCCCCAGCACAATTTAGAAAGTTGCACAATCTCCAAAGGTCCTGGGCAATATCAACCTGTATACCAACCTGTTCCCTGGCAAAATCAAACAGTTGAGGGGATGGAACAGCCACAAAGTTATCTTACGAGGCCAGTCAGATTGCATTGGTCTCCTTAGACTCAATTGAACACAGTTCAATTCAGTTATTCGCATTTTGTAGCTGGCAGCAACAGAAGTAGAATGCATCCCCCCAGTTCAATACTAGCTCCCTGTATCTCAGAGAATACACTTTAAAATACCTTTGTTAGTCTACAAATCATTGAATGGCTTCGCACTAAAATACATTATAGACTTGTTATCAGAGTATCGACCCTCGAGACCACTTAGGTCTTCTGGCTCACGTCTACTCTGCATCACCTGAACCAGACCCAGAAACAAAGAATCAGCATTTAGTTTCATGCTCCACTTATCTGGAACAAACTCCCAGAACACTGTAAAAGTATTAAAACCCTGTGCTCCTTTAAAGCAAGGTTTAAAATGTGTTCAGAGTTGCCTTTGATTGTTAATGTCAAAATTTATAGCCCAAATTATTTTATATCTTGACCTGCAGCTACTGTTCCCCTGCAACGTGCTTTACTTTGTTTTTGTTTTTTTCTTATGTTCTATTCATGTACAACACTTTGAATAGTCTTCTTACTGAAATGTGCTATACAGATAAACTTGCCTAACTTGCCCTGCCTAAGGGCCCTTTGCACGCTTTTAGCTTTTCAGAAAGTGTTGCCATTGCATTCAACTATTTGAACATTAGTTTGTTTTGTGTCTGTGTTATGTGTGAATCTATTTGAATAGATGAGACGGATGAGAGCATGGAGAAGGTAGAAGATATGTGGTGGCACCGAAACACATACACGGCACGAGAAATCGTGAACCATTACATCGTCAGTTTTGTTTCTGTTCAGAACGCTGCAAACTTGCAGTATTGTAAGAAAGAATCGTGTTGTGAAAACCCATTGCTTTTATTTTACTGATCACACCCATGCTCCAAAGCCTTTTTTTTTTTTTTTTTTTTTACATTGAACGCTGATTTGAATATTAGGATGCAAACCTTATGTGCTGCAGATGTCATCAAGTCTATTTGACAGCCTGACAAATTTGAACAACACCCTGGAAAGTACCCATAACTGCATTTGGTCTACCAGCCTATGCACAATTCTAAATCACCTGGGGTTTTCCCCACATCTAAGTCTTATTCCACCAGAAGCACAATGCTCATCAAGCCTTGTTGCAAAAGAGGAATATATAGTATTTCTCTTTCAGGCCCCTAATGAGATCCTCTTGTCTGAGCAGTGGCGAGCCAAAATGCACTTAGCAGCAGCACACCCCTGAGCCTTTACTAACTACTGGGAGTTCTGCCAGTTAGGCACAATGATGTTATAGCCTCAGCATTAGGTTAGGGCAACAATCCCACCAAAAGGTACACATAGCCCACACATTGTGCCTCACTGATACAGTCCTTTTTATCAGTGCTTTTCCATCTTTAAAAACAACACTTAGAACACTATAAGAATTTATTAGGAAATATCACATCCGAAACATACAGCTGAGACCCATAACAAACCTTAACAACCTGTTTTGTTTGCAAAACTACAGCACAAGGTGGGCATTAAAGTATTATAGGGGAGCATTTAAATGACCATGTATTAGATTTTCTCACATTAGTTGCCTTACATAATATAATTGCAAAGATGGAACAATCTGCATCAAGAACCTCTTGACTTTTTCACAGTTTGAAAAACGTTTGTGTTGTATCTTTTCATCGTATACAGGGAGGATAGCTGCTACATTATGATTGGATTAACCACATGCATACGTGCTCAAGCTGCTGTCGCTGTTTCCTTTGCAACTGAAATCAGATCTGTGTCAAGATCAAGACTGAAATGAGGACAACAGATCAGCCCAGTCTGTGAAACATTGTACACTGTAGAAACATTGTAGTTCTGTGTAGAGTTATTATAATTACAGTTTATTGACTACACAGCTGTTAGCATTGTTGCAGTCAAAGCTGTTCAATTATTTAGTGTTCTCTTGATTTTGTTGATTATATTTTGAAGTGAAAATCTATAAAACTGATGTTTAGTTTGTGTAGTATTGTATTATTATTGTAATATGAAAATAGTCAAGTGACATTGTACACTTCCTTGGTCAGTTCCTCTCTATTTAAGAATCTCCAAATTTAACTATTTGAATAAAATACTAATAACTAAAGACACAGGAGGAAACATTTTATGCATTTAAGCATAATTTATTTTTTCATTTAGGTTTTCCTGGTCCCCAAACAGCGGGAAATAGGATTTGATGTATTTTGTGGATGTCTTGAGAAATATGTGCCTGTGTAAAGTTTTTCATTATCCAGGTCATTGCAAAAGCAAAACAGGCTTAAATCGTAGGAAACCAGACTTTCGATCAGTTCTTTGTATAATATGATTGAATTTGACTTTGTAAAGAGCCTTGAGATGACATGTTTCATGAATTGGCGCTATATAAATAAAATTGAATTGAATTGAATTGAATTTCTGAAAAAGTTTTGGCATCTATGTAGGTGTCTTTGTCAATTCTGGTTGACAAAGCCTGGTTGCTGGTGGCTCACTTAAGTGCAAGCTACCAGCAACCAGAATAGAGAAAGTTAGGTTCTAGATTGTAACTGAATGATTCTGCAATAATCCAACTAGAAATATAAACTCTCTTTATGGAAGTAGTTTTAATGAAATATAAAAATCTTTGCCTTCCGGGAATAAGTTCAGCGGGGACAACTGCTGAGATATGCAAAGTTTTGCAACAGGGTTCATTTTTGAGAACAGATAAAGCTCAGATGATATCAGAATTATTGCAGTTCAGGTCTCCGACAGTCAACATCCGTTGCGATTTCAGTGAAAGCCAACGTTCAGTCTGTTGCAACTGTTATGGAAATTTCCGTTTCTTTTTCCATTGATTTTATCATCTTCATTTTTTCTTTCTTATTAATAAATATGTAATTTGCAGTTTTTAATGCCTACAATCACATTCCCTTTTCCTTTTTGCTGTGGCCAATAGCAAAACCAACCAGTCAGTCCAGTGATCCTCATAAAAAGGATGGGTTGACAGTAAAGACCCTTGTTCTAATGAACAAGCTCTTTTCTGCATGTCTTTCTGTGATTCCCATTATGGCCCTGGACTCCAGGTGCTCATATCCTAAAAACCTGCTAACACGACTCCTTCGGAGTCTTTTTACAGTGATGCACTTTTTTGTGCATCACTGAAAACAATTACATTAATGTTTCTAAGAAAGATATAAGGGGAAAATACTTGTGTCTAGACTTAGGAAGTGATGTAAAAGACATTTCTGCAAATATCTGTGTTTAGAGAGAAGCACGCAATCATCTTTGATCATATTGCCAAAATGATGACAATGAAGTTAAATTCAGTTACTTTTGCAGTTAATGTCATGTTCACACATGTATTGCAGTCCGTATGCATATCCCTTAAATCTTTATTTTTTATGGTAATGTGTCAAAAGTTAATGTAATTTAATGGGATTTTATTTGATACACCACTACAAAGCAGCTTTTTCAAAGGGAAAAAATGCATAATTTTCAAATGTATTCAAACATAGATTTTAATGTTGAATGTGCATTTGTATTTAGGCCGCCAAGTCAATACTCTTTAGAACCACCTTGATCAACAGCTGCAGGTTTTTTGTCTGGCACGTCTCTGGCAGCTTTGCTGTAGAGAATAAAATCTTTCTTCATCCTTCTTTGCAAAATAGTTTAAGTTCAATTGAATGGGAAGGAGAGTCTCTTGCATGCACTTATAAAGTTTTTATACATTCTTATATAGAGTTTCTCATGGCTGGTTGAAGGAGGACCCAAGTGCAGAAATTAAGTTTTAATAAAAAAAAAAGAAACTTACAAGATAGTCAGGAGTGGAACAGGCCAAGGAACAACTGGGGGAATAATCAGGCAGTGATTATGAATAATCAGGCAAGGTCATGGTGGTTAAACCAAATCCAGAGCCGAACAACGGAGATAACCAGCAGAGAACAAATAAGGAAAAGGTGAGTATATACTGAGGCATGGGAGGAATTATGACAAACAAACCAGAAGAGATCATCAGGTTAAATTTAGGCACAGGTGGGGCAGAGCAGCCGCGGGAGGAATACAGCTTGACCAGAATGAGCTGAGATGAAATAGAAAGAAACCATCAAGGGAAATAGATAAACAGAAATAATACTAAAATGAACAAAGCACACAAGATGTGACAGAGTTAGGTCTGGTCATTAATTGGGCCATCTTAACCCATGATCTTGTTTATCTAAACTATTCCATCGTAGCTTGATCTCTGTGTTTAGGCTCGTTGTCCTGATGGAAATATCAAGGTGTTTAATAATGAGATCCTTGTGCAGGCAACAATTTAAGAACTTTTAAAGGATTTATTGAAACAACAAGGAATGTTAATGTTTCTTCCAGACTAAGGAGTAAGTTCCAGGAGAGCACTCATGAGAGGTTGGTGGTTTTTGGAAGAAGTGCAGTTTGGTATATTTTGATGTGGATTGAAAAAAGATTGAAGCTCAAGGCCAAATCACACCAAACCCTCTGATCCGTCCGCTGCAAAATAAAATCTTGTTATCATAATTAGATCTGGTTGAAGTGAATGTGACTGTCCTTACTGTTGTATGGGGGGTGGGGGTGGTGCTCTGGGGACAAACAGGCACAGAAGAACTGTAGACTAAAGAACTGCCTCTCCCTGAAAGTAGAACACAAGATGTACATGAAGGAATGTGAGAGCTGGAATGCCAGAAAGAATAGCCTGATTCCCACTCTGTGAGTAAGAATTATCTGACATGTGCCTCAGGGACTCAGCTCCTCTATATATTCCGCTTAACTGGCCCAAAAGAGCAGGAACACACCTGCCAGTCACACCCTACACACAACCCCGTAGATATGACACGCAAATGAATTGATGAAGGATGGGGAGAAAATGACTGGGGAGCAGCATGCCCTCCCAGGAAGCCAATTCCCCCGCTGGCTCCAATAGGCACCCCCGTTCTCCAAAATCAATTAGCTGTGCCACAAAAATCTGTATGGCCAGAGGCTACAGACTAGTGCCCCCAACTCACCTCCCCACCTCACACACACACAAACTCACACCCGGACTATTCCCTTTCTAGTCAAGTAGCCCGCCCCAGCTATGCAGACACCTTTTCCTCAGATAGAACCAGCACCGACAGCCACCATGAACCAGGACAAGGGCCTGGACAAGGAGCCATCCAAGGAACCCCCACTACCCAAGGCCCGCCAAGCGCACCAGAGGCCCCAGGTAGGGCCGGACACCCGGGCATCCAAACCCCCAACAACATACTCCAGAGGATTATGTGTACTTAATGTACAGATAAGAGTGTGAAGGGAGGCAGGACACAAATAAATACCTCACACTATTCAGGTTTAGTTGGTTTTCCTTCCATTTTACAATTGTGCACCATTTTCTTTGTCTATCAAAAAATATCCTAATAAAATACATTGTAGTTTTTGCTTGCAATGTGACAAAATATTGAAATGTCAAAGGGGTAACAATACATTTTTAAAGCTATTATATTTAGCCATAATATGTTTAGCTTAATAGTCCAGTCATAAATTTTGTATGATGGTCTCAAGTGTTTTTCAAGCATGGTTTTCCATGAGCCATCAATGTGCTCAATGATTTGCATCAAAAATTTTCTAATAAAAACATCATTGAAGTTTGGCTCCCAACAACACTTTTTCTGTTATACCAGTGAACAAATATGATCCATTCTGCCTGATCTCCTTTTCTTTGCGACTTAATTCAAACTTCCTGTAGTAGCTTATGGGCTTCATTTAACCTCAATGTCAAAAAAAGAAGCACTTCCTAATGACATGATAATGACACAGAGGCTCTTCTTAGAAACCCAGGGCTTTGATCATGAAATGTCAACAGATATTGTTGATTCTCTGAGAAATACCACAGAAGCTTTGGTAAATAAATTATGACCTGCTATATTACAGCTCATTGCATTGGTCTGATTTATGCCCCGACTTGCACCATATGAGTCAATTACAAGAGAAAGTGGGTTTTCATGCAATTGAAATTTATGAAATTGAAAATCCAGGCCAAAGTATTTATGATACCAAGCATGTACAAGGCAATGTATTAGTTATTTGACCATTTTTACCTTCTTAATTAGGTAAGATAGCAAAGCCCAAAAATAGTGTAAAGAGGTTCATCTTCGAATAAATGCATATAATTTTTGTACTTAGCATTACCGTAAGCACATTTCAGAAGTAAACATTAAGTTTTCTTTTTCCTGACCGGATGTTTGTTTCTTTTCTCTTCAACTGACTGCCAAGCAATTAGGGACTCGCATGAGATAGAGAAGCAGAAAGAAAATTTCTAAAAGATTCTAAATTAATAAAATTTGACTTTTTATTGTCCCAGCACAAAATATTTTTTTCTAGCCAGTCTGTAAATGCTAATAACACTATAAATGTAATCAGTTGTATGTAGAAGAGTTTCTAATTATTTTGTTTCTGTTGTGGTGTTTACAACTCTGAATGTCCTGAAAGAAACAAAAGGCAAGAAAAAAACTCCTTGATACTGTAATATAATTTTTTTTTACTACATACTAATGTCTTGGTGGTTGAATTTCCTTTTATATATCCTTATGATTGTCTAGGATGTGTGGGTTATGTAATGTTTTTTTTTTATTATGCTTATAAAGGATACAGCAGGTTTTCTCTTTTCCCAGTGCTTAGGTTGTTGGCCAGACAGCTTTTGTAACAGAACAAACAACTTGACATTCCCAGTAGTTAGATCTCACTGTGGGTTTTGTAAATACATTGATTATCTCCATGTCTTGATATGAAGGCATTTTTCTGACTGTGTGAGCCAGAGCACACATTCTGATTCTTTGGAAAGCTTTGTTCACTTTTGTACAAAATATTTTAATAAACTCACTGATTGACTTCTTACCACAACTATGCTTGAACATTTTAATTTTTCCACAAAAACCTTCTGAAAAACCAGCTGAAAATTCAATGAAAATGGAAGACCAGGAAGCTAATAAATGGAGGGAGACGATAAAAAAGCATCAGGGGGATTAAACTCAAAAACATGCTGTAATCCCTGTTGCCATTCATGTGCTTTTTGGCATTCAGCAAAATCCTTCTAACCACATCAAGGCCAATAGCGATGCGGGCCTAAAAATATCCTAACATTCTTTACTACATTTACCCCCAAAAATGCCTTCTTATTGACCTCTCAGATATTTTAAAAAGTATTAGGAGGATTCATTTGACAAAAGAGTTGTTACATCTGAGATAAGTAGACAGCAGGGCAATTATGTAAGGCAAACCAACAAGTCCACCTTGAAATAGCAAGACAAATGTAAATTTTGTACTGGCCTAGTCAAAGTCTGTACATCCAAATGAGATGCATCACTATAAACACACAGTCAATGCTCAGAAACCCTTTATGTGGATTAATTAAAAATAAATCTGCAAAGAAGAGTGGGATAAAATTCCTTAAGTGTGACATAAAAGCAACATTACTACTCATTGCAAATACTAGATGTCAATTGGTCTAGGGTGGCACAGTTTATTATACTTAAGTGGCAATCAATTTATTACATAGGGCCAGATTGGTTTGGATAACTTTATTCCCTTAATTATGGGAATACTGTACTGCGATTGAAAAAAACAACAACAACAACAACAAAAAACATTTAGTGGCTAACAAATTTTTCACAGTAATGTCAATTGTATTTTATTTCATTTTTAAATATGCATCTTTAAGCAAAATGCATACTAATAAAGATTAACATAATGACTGCAAGGTGTACTTTATCAGGTAGAACTCAAAGCTATTGTGTAACTCTCCTAATCAGGCATTGAAAACCACATAATTTACATGTGAAATGTAAACACCCTTTTCTCTCTTTAAAGCAGGAAGGTCTGAAGGTTGTCGGTGAGATTTGCCTGTGCTGCTTAGCGCTGTAGCTGAGCTTGACTGTGACCCAATCATGTTCACCCACAGCAGAGTGGCAGTACTGTTTGTTGTGCTGATTTCTTGTGATCCAGGTAAGTTCATTCTTCTGTTATTCATTAAGTTTATAAAATACAGTTGTAAGTACAAAGTGTATCATAGTGTTAATCTTAAACAAGTACGTGTTTACCAGATTATAAAATTATTTAAATCAAACTTTCAGTTTTAAAAAAAAATTGCAACACAGTTTTGGTAAAGAGTTAATTCCTCTTGACACAATCTATGTAAAAACTTTAAAATCAGTTATTTACAATGACTGCACTTGAGCAGCTATACAGAGAAATGCATATCTAGAATTAATTGGGCTGTACCGAGGAAGTGCACCTCTTACTGTGACAGAAGAGCTTGATTTTGAATATTTATGTTCAGATTTCCCCCAGTTTATACAGCAGAAATCATTGGAGGCCATGTGGCTGTGCCACACAGCAGGCCATACATGGTGCTTGTGGAGCGACACATGTCAGATGGTACAAAAAAATACTGTGGTGGGTCCATTCTGAGTGAGGACTTTGTGATGACAGCTGCTCATTGTCAAGCCAAGTGAGTTTAAAAACCCTACTTTCATATTTTGTGAAGAACCTTTCTTAAATTGGTATATAAAACATTTTTTATATACCAGTATTTTTTCTGTATTTTTACAGGGATTACTTAATTTATCTTGGGCTTCACGATATGAGTTTGAATGACGAAGTGGAACGCATAACTGTGGAACAAGCATTTCCGAATATACATTACAACAATGTGACATTAATGAATGATGTCATGCTACTCAAGGTACCAGTAGATCCTGATTTTTTTCCCATGGTGTCACTTGCAAAGGTCTTCATGTGAATAATATCTGAATTGCATGCTACATACTTACTAGAATAACCACAACAAAAGAAAACCAAATCATAATTGTATTTATATTTAATTTTTTTCCCCACCAATCCCTAAAGCTGACCTCCAAGGCAAGGTTTGGAAGTAAAGTGAAATCCATCAATCTGGCAAGCAAGAATGATAAGGCTCTGCCAAAATCATGTATTGTCTCAGGCTGGGGTGGAACAAAAGAATCCAATGGACTGCTCTCCCACAAACTCATGGAAACCAATATAACACTGATTGAAAATGAAAACTGTAAAGTTGAAAAATCTTACTGTTCAAAGGGAGAGCCTGGACCGGGTCTAGTATGTTTCCATTTATTTTCTATAACTTTAAAAAGATAAAAACACTTTTTGCGTTGTTTCAGAACTTTTTATTTCAACTCACCTGTGCATTTGCTCTTTCAGGGAGACTCTGGAGGTCCACTGGTCTGTGAACATGGGAAAGCTTATGGAGTGGTGTCCTCCATGTTCAAGCCAGTAGAAAATGGGCCCCCATTATTTAGGTATGCCAAAATACCTGACTACAACGGCTGGATCATGTCAACTGTAAAAACGGCTCTGATGAGAAAAAATGCACACAATAGGTTTCAGTGAATCTTACTTTTTTAATTTGAACAACAGCTGACACAATATCTGAGATGTTTCCCACTGCATAAATACTTAGAACATTGCTGTACGCACTCATCCCATGGCTCTGTGCTTATAAATCTGTGCTGTATCATGAGCAAACATTAACAAAATTAAACATGCAATCTTTTGGTGGATGTGTGTGCGTTTCTTTTCCGGATGAACTAATACAATAAAAACACAAGGCTGTCTCCTTTTACAGAATGTGGACTGATTAATAAAGAGGCTTGCTGTACCTCTTGAGGTCAGATGTATAACTAAGTTTTTTTTTAATGTCCTTCAACTTTACATCTAATCAATGTTTGCTGTGCTTTAGTCATGTACCATCATGCCTTATAGAATCCAAGGAGCAAAGCAAATCCTTTATTGTTTCAGTTATAAGTGGAAGCAAGAGGTCCCGCATACGAATCTGCGTTCAATAATTATTTATTTGTACATTTGTTCCTTGAGATACTCTTTTCTGCTAAATGTAAACACTAAAACAAATGTTAGTTTTGAAGTAAAAACATGGTTACAAAAGGTATGACAAATTTTAAACCTGACCAATTATACCCATGACCAAATCTCAGAGAAATCTAATTAAAAGTGGGAATGCAGATGACTTCAACTTTACCAACATAAAACTCACATAGTCTTGCAGCAGTGTTTTGTGACAACCTTTTAGTACCCAACAGTGTACAGCAGTTCTCAATGAAATATATCATTCATCTATCCATCCATCCTTCCGTTTCTTATGCATGGCAAATACTTGCAGAGTAGCTGAGGGTGGGGGGACATCATGGACAGGTCACCAGTCCATCAAAGAGGTTTGTTATTATTGTTATAATACCAACACTCGCTCCTACCTTCCATATGCCATGCAAAAATGCTTACAAAAATGCTTAAGGTGGGAATAACTTCTATGTTACTTATTCTTTCATAAAACCTGTTTCATACAAGCTAATAGGAAATTGAAATAAACTGGACAATATGAAATGCAACATTTGGTAAAAAAAAAAAAAAAAACACCAACCAGCCCCACCTTCTAAGACATAAAATAAAACATAGACTCTAAATAGGGAATGTTGAATCGAATTAAATGAATTGCTTCAATCGATAACAAGTCATTTAATTAAGTTTGTCCAACTTAATTTATTTAGTTTATAAATTGTCAAGTTAAACAATCGTAAATAAATCAAGTTGGGCAAACTTAATTAAATTACTTATAAATTGAAGCAAATTACTGAGCTTGGGAGTTGCATCTTAGCAAAATTCAGCTTTGATCATAAAATGTAAACAGACCCCTTTGCAAGTTGTAGAACCATACAACGGAGGGGATAATTTATTTTTAGTTGTATTACAGTCAGTGTATCATGCTATGTGTATGTCTCTCCCATCCACTTCTGGAACCCAGGAGTAAGAGGGCATAGGAAATGGCTGCTTAAGTTAAGCAGACATACAGGAACAGAAAAAACAAAACTGAACTGATTCACAAACAACAAAGTAGGTTTATTTATTTTTATATATTTTTTTGCAACAGGTATTCTTTTCAGTCAGTGCAAATGTTCAGAACATTGTTACAGCAATCAGAGGTCTTTAATCATCTTCAATCATTATTTCAATGAAAAGCTATTTGGGGTAAGTTCTCTCTAGTCAACATGTTCTAACACATGTTTTGTTTCAGTCTTTCAATTCCTTTAGTTTTTCGGTGGCAGAAACCTGGGTGAACTGAACAGGAGAGACCTGATGTAGTCACAGTAAAACTGATATTGTTCAATGCAAATTATCTGGTTGTGCTAAGTTGTTAGTTTATGTGCACTTTAAATATGACATGCCCCATTATTATATATTTGCCTCTGTGCCCACTTTATACCGAGCTACTGTATCTTTTAATGCGCATTTGTAGGCAAAATACACACCAGTAATCAATGGCTCAGAGTCCAAAATCTTTTTTAATAATCTGAATTTCTGTAAGGCTGTTTCTTAATGTGCCTTTAATTAAGCCACATCATTTGCATGTTATGTAAATTAGACTCTTCCTTTCCTATTTAAAAGCTGGGTGACTTGAAGGTTTGAATTTGCAGATGAGTTGTGCCTCTGCTGCTCAACACCATTTCTTGGCCGGACTTTGATCACATCATGTTCTCCCATAGCAAACTGCCAGTATTGATAGTCCTGCTGACTCTTCATGGTCAAGGTAAGAAAATGAACAAAATGAACCTTTTAAAACTTTTCTTGTTACATTGAAGACAATGAGCGATTTGAAATAACAGTAACAAACTAAATATCACAGTAAAATATTGCAGTACTGAATGGAACATGATTAGTACATGCTCATAGCTCATGCTCTCAGCTTCATACACCTAAGCTGCTTATTAGAGATGGTTGTATCATGTTTTATTTCTATAAACTATAAAAATCAAACTTCAGTTTCAGCCCAAACAGAAAATAAGGCACAACTATTTGTCATGCTGCTCTTTTTAAAAAGCTGATTTTTGGTAATTCAGTGCACTAGGAATTATGTGTTGGGTTTAAATAAATGTGTTTATATTAAAGATAGTCTTGCTGTAATCCTCCCCACAGGTCAAACAGGAAAAATAATCGGAGGCCGTGAGGCTGTGCCACACAGCCGGCCGTACATGGCTTTCATAGAGCACATGAAAAACAATGAAACGTTCTACTGTAATGGATGTCTTCTGAATGAAAATTTTGTGTTGACTGCTGCCCACTGCCAAGGAAGGTCTGTTTAAAAAGCTCATCTTTTTGTTTTGACAATAGTTTTGTATGTATTTGAATAATATACAATCATTGGTTATGTAGAAATAACTAGTGCATAACACTCTTTTATGCTATTTCATTACAGCAATTATAAGGTTTTCCTTGGAGTTCATGATACAAGCATTTTGGATAATAATAAAAAAGTACAGTACCTAACTGTGGAAAAAGCAATTCCTCATCCAAATTATACCCCACACGCGAACGATTTAATGCTCCTAAAGGTAATAATATAAATATAAGTTTTTCTACTTTTTGCTGTTTTTAATTTTTCTCATGCAAAATATTTTGTTTACTCAAAATGAGTTTGGAATTTCTGTTACATTCATGCTAGTAAACAATACATGTGCAGGAAATGTGCATATTATGATGCAGGTTTCGTATTTTTATTAATATTTTGTATTACTCATCATAGCTGACCCCCAAACCAGTGTTGAACAGGAATGTGAAAACCATTGCTCTGGCAAGCCATGATAATGGGACTCTGCCGAAATCATGTATTGTCTCCGGCTGGGGTCAAACATATCCCTTTGGACCGATTTCTTCCAAACTCATGGAAATCAATGTGACATTGACTGACGATAAGAAGTGTGCTGAACATAATTTATATTGTTCAAAGGGAAATGTTAGACCAAGTACGGTATGTAAAGTTTTTCTAGCTTTTATAGCAAGTGAACACATTTTGTTGATGATGTGACATCTGATTCTTACTCAAGTGATTTTTTTTTTTTTTTACATTCCTTCAGGGTGATTCTGGAGGTCCACTGGTATGTGAAGATGGAAGCACGTATGGAGTGGTGTCCTTCCTATACAATGATCCAAATGACTCCCCGCTGACTGCATATACTAAGATACCTCATTATTTGAGCTGGATTAACAAAATGATGAAAAAGACTCTCAGCAAGAACTAATGCTAAGACCGTTGCTAATCCAGTCGTGTTTGATTTTACTCTTTAAAAAAACTTCATAGCTAACGTGGTAACGTTTGAGTTTGAGATCTTTTTTTGACATTGAAGTCAAATTTCAGTGTTTTGAATCTATATTCTAACAAATGGGTCATAACGCTTTCATAAAATGGCCTTAGCCCTAAGATGATTGTAGATTCAAAGTGAGTTAAATGATGATTCTACTACTATTCAATTATGTGTTTTGCTCTCCTTTAAGTTTGTGCTGCTTAATATTTTAAAAACAATAAACTTGTGTATTCTGAAATTTTGTGTGTATGGCTTTCCTTTCAGCAAGAGATACACTGACAAACAGGACATCACTCCCACCTTGTGAAAAATGTGTGCTATTGCATTAGGAAGAGGTTTGCCATACTTCTTCAAGTTATAACCACTATAAACTTCTCAGTTTGCAGTTTGAGAAAAGGCGTGTTACCTTTCATTTCAAGAATTTTAGTTTACTGAATTTAGAGCTGACCATTTATAACAGGGTATCTGTGCAATTGAACTTACTTTCTTGCAAAAAAAGACAGTAATCTGAAAAGAGTAGATACTTTACTGTCCCAATAGAAACATTTTTCCTCAGTGAGTAAACACATGACATCGGCCAGTTAAATCAACTAATAATAATAATAATAATAATAATAACAAACAAAGGTAATCAAGTGAGAAACACAATCTTAGTAAAAAAACAAATAAAAAAAAAGACAAACTTAACTTCAGACAATTTAAAGACAGAAACAACAACCCCCTGTAGCATATGAGTCTGTGTATACTACTAATTTATTCACCAGGGTATCAGGTTTCTGAAGACACAATAACAGAGTTCCTGCTCACTCATTTGGAGATGGCTGACCTGGGGCCCGTTTTTCGTAGGACGCTAACTCAGTTAGCTGGATTTGATTGTTGACAATTTGGCATGATCTTGGATTGTTTGTTTCTTCGACGCTCATCCTGGACTTGCTGTCATAGCAACATGTGCGCAAGCTTATTTCATGTAAACAGGATTAGATCGCGGCTTTATAAGCGGAGGAGATAGGGAAGTCTGTCGTAGCAGTGTCTTGTCCATTTTTACAACAGCAACCTGTTGCGGAAGGTGCAAGAATAATTTGCATAGCTTTTTGAATGAATCGCGTATTGCGCAATAGACAGGATCCTGTAGCGCAGCGCGACAGTGTAATTGTAGAGATATTTTTCTTGGTGGCTGTTATAAACAGACAAACATCATTTAACAGTGGCTTTATAAAGAGGGAAAAGTGGCTTTTTAAAATACAGTATGATAATTAAAGGCTACCATTTTGTAGAAAATTCTTGTACTTCTCTTTTACCTGTCCCCATGTTCCACTGGGTGCCGTGGAGGCTCTGACATAAAAGAACAAAGTAAATATGAAATTATTAAAATGCAAAAATACATACTGTAGAAGGTTATAGAAACATCTAACATGGACAGCACTTATGCATTTAATTTGTCTATTTTTTGCCAGCTCTCTCTCCTGGCTTTAGCAGACTTTGAGGTGTTCCCTGTTGTTTTAATTAATGACTCAAACTCAGCATAACCTTTCATTAAAAGCTCTTGTTCTGCTTGGGAGAAAAACTGTGCACGTTCTTTGGCCATGCTGAACAGCCAATAGCAGCGTTGGTGATAATTGTTTCTACTATCGACACATTTCCCCTTTTTAAAATTATCTCAGATAGCTCAATCCAGCCAAACTAATAATAAACAAAAGGTGTGTTCGAAGAACCCAATTAGCCAGATCATGACTAGCAAGATGATATCATCTTGAATGTCTTATTTGATCTCGGATGTTTTAAGCAACATACGAAGAATGGGCCCCAGAGCTGTATCATCAAAGTGAACAAAATGAATAAGGTACTTGCCAGGATGTCCAGTGGTACAGCTGCTTTTACAAAAAGTAAATAACAAAGGTGATAACACACATCTGTGAAGATAGCCAAAACTGGTAATGATTTTATCAGAAAGAGAAGGGCCCAGCTTTTATCAGTGAACTTTCTGATGAAAAAAATGTAAGGTTCCAAATGGATCCACCCTCCTTCGACAGTGAATTCTTCACACAGCCTCTTTGACAAAATGTCAGACTGAACTGTGGTTAAAACTTTTCCCAAAGTGATCTTTTTGGCATTTCC